>NC_047661.1:35498114-35673114 GCF_011762505.2 Arvicanthis niloticus | reverse complement strand
GCCACACTTTTCTAGAAACATGTTGGCTTCATCTGACTTTTCTAGATAATTGCTTACAAACAAAAAATGTCTGACAGAATATTCTGTTAAGAGGTTTAGAATCTACTCTATACCCAGTTACATTCTCCTTTTCTGTATCAATATTGTTTCTCTCTCTTTCTCTCTCTCTCTCTCTCTCTCTCTCTCTCTCTCTCTCTCTCTCTCTCTCTCTTCCTCTTCCCCCCCACACACACACTGAAAGAAAGCTTCTGATTGCATACAAAATCATACATTTTGAATTCTGAGCCATGTGGCTGATTCTACAAATTAGATTCTAAATAGTTTAAGAGAACAGATTCTGGAAAGACGACTCAGTGGCCAGGCAGCTGCTCTTTAGAGGGTCCAGATTCAGTTTGCACCGCCTACACCAAGCAGTTCACAGCTTCCTGCAACTCCATCTCCATGGGGTCTTACACCTCTGGCCTCCAGGGCATCTGAACTCATGTGCACACATCCACACATTCATGTACCAACACTCATGTGCACACACACCCCACACAGACATGCATACCTACAGATAATTTTAAAAAATTAAAAACAGATTTTGATTTCTTACTTTCCTTTTGTGTTTTTGCTAACTTCTGATTTCATTATCTTTGTTATTTCCTCACTTTTAATCTAAGTTCACTGTGTTCTTCCGGATCTATTATCTTTTAATTTATCAATAAATTTAAGACTATTTTTTAAATATCATGTTAGCCTAGCTAAGTGTAGTGGTGTTTTCCTGCAGTCTTAAGACACAAAAAGCTGGAGGCAGGAGGATCCAAGTTCACAGCCAGCTTGGGGTACATAGTAAGAGGCTGTCTCAAAAAAATAATCAAATAAAATAAATAAGGTACTCATATTTTGATTTTTGAAAAGGGTGAATCTCACGGTGTTTATTTTTTAAATATTTCATCATTTATACTGTCCTATCTGATTTACTCACTGGATTAGTTATGTGTATCTTTGATTTTCCAAACACAGCCACTCTGAATTCTCCTTTGGCCACTGCTTTCTTTTGTCCTTTTAGGCTTGGGTTTTGAGTCAGGATTTTACTGTGTAATCCAAGCTGGCCTTGAACCCACAGAGCTCTGCCTGCCTCTGCCTCTCAAGTGCTGACATGAAGAGTGTGCAACACCCCCGCCCACTCAGCTTGACCATTTGTTTCTTGTTTAAATTTATAAGGTATGAGCTGTGGTTGGTGGGGAAAGCTGATTTGAAACCTGTAAGCTAGCTTGGAATGGTTCACGTCACACACATTAACTTAAAATGAAAGTGAACCAGACTTTACTCCCCCAGCACTTCCATTTCCTGGTGTCTTTTCCTTGGTGGAGTGGGTAGCTCTTAGGCGTAAGTCTGGTAAAGTTAGCGCCATGTTCTGTTTTATTATTGTCAGCTATTGTTTTATTAATATCAAGACTATGTTGCTAGTTGAATATGCATTTGAGATTGCTATCTAGTCTTCATGGATTGATATTACATTATTTGGTGCTTCATATTGTCTTACTGCTGCATGCATTCCATTTGAAACAGGTTTTACCTTGTAGCCCTGGATGACCTGGCACTAACTATATAACCCAGGCTGGTCTTGAATAATGGCAATCCCCCTGCCTAACCTTTGGAGTTCTGGGATTACAGCAGTGTACGACCATGCCTGGCTCATGTGTTCTATTTATTCAAATATTGGTCTCTACCATCTCTCTATGTATTTACCTTGTATATCTTATTTTATTCCTTGGGTTTTTGATGTCCAAAGTCTTTTTATAGCTGTAGATCTTGAAAGGAAGGTAGGATTTGACTTTTAAAAACTGTGTGCACTAGAGATATAGCTCAACGGTTAAAGCACATGCTAAGCATACATGAATTTGACTCCCAGAAATCTCTCTGCTCTATTTTCATCTATGTTGATGTGATAAAATGTTGCAACCATCGGCAAGTTAGAGAAGGAAATGGTTTATGTGCTTACAATTCCAGCTTACCGCACATCACTGAAGGGAAGGGAAGGGGAAGGGGAAGGGGAAGGGGAAGGGGAGGGGAGGGGAGGGAAGGGGAGGGGAGGGGAGGGGAGGGGAGGGGAGGGGAGGGAAGGGAAGGGAAGGGAAGGGAAGGGAAGGGAAGGGAAGGGAAGGGAAGGGAAGGGAAGGGAAGGGAAGGGAAGGGAAGGGAGGAACCTAAGACATTTAGTCACATCACACCCACCATCAAGAGCAGAGTGATATCTGGGAGTCAAACTCTTGTGTGCTTAGTATGGCCTCAGGAGGCAGAGGCAGGTGGATTTCTGAGTTTGAGGCCAGCCTGGTCTACAGAGTGAGTTCCAGGACAGCCAGGGCTACACAGAAAAACCCTGCAAAACAAAACAAAACAAAACAAAACAAAACAAAACAAAACAAAGCAGGAGGAAATAAGTGTACCCACAGTGCCCGTTTGCCTTCTTGCTGCTTACATCCAAACAGATCAGGCTCTGGCCCATGAAATGATGCCATCCACAGGGCAGATGGTCCCTCCTTAATTAACAGTCAAGACAGTCCCCCACCGACATGCCTGCTGGCCAACCTGAGCTAGATAATTCCCCACTAAGACTCTTTTCCCAGGTGATTCTAGGCTATGTCAAGTTGATGACACAAACTAAGCATCCCCCTCAATACCACACAATGAGTGGAAAATAAAGCTATTTTAAAATTCAAGTGATGTGATTGTGGACCTAGAAAATCCGAAAGCTAAACAAACAAGAATAAGAAGAACAACAGAAAGGCTCTGGCATATGTGAGTGGGTCGGGCAAGTCTATTGGACATAAGACCCACTTGTAAAGTCATTTGCTTTTCTGCACACTCAATGGGATATGGAAACCTTCTATTCACCACTGCTCCTCCAAACAAAGATATGTAAGCATAAATCTGTGGCCTTGTGTTTTTCTACTCAGGCCCCAGTTCCCAAATAATGATCTGGAGGCTTATTTGTGTGTGAATAACTGCCTAGCCCATAAGTGTGGAACTGTTCCCCAACTGGCTCCTAGTTTATATAACCCATTTATCCTATTCTATGTCTGCCTCCTGTCTGGTTAGTTACCTCTCCTAGTTTCATCCGTCCAACTTCCTCAGAGTTCAGGGTGAACCCCCTGCCTCTGACTGTCTCCCAGAGCTCCTATCTCTCTACCAGAACTCCCACCTCTTACTTCTTGCCTTTTGCTAGTAGGCTACCAGATTTTTAGTGACAGGTGATGGTTCTACACAGTACACAAGAGATTCTCTCTACACAAATCTAAGAAAATGTGCATACTATCACTATGCTAGAAATTACAAAATGAAAACAAACAAACAAACAAACAAGCAAACCAACACAGATGATCTGGGTAAGTAGAGGCATACAGTGTTGGTAGCCCGGAAGGTGAAACATAATATAGGTTTCCATTGCTCTAAATCGGTATACAGGCTTCCTGCTACTCCCGTGGAAATATCAACAAGACCCTTTATAGAAATATTAGTTACCCAAGGTCATTCTAAAACTTACATGAAAAAGCAAAAGAAAGTGAGTAAGTAACAAGCTGGGAGAACGGCATGGGAAGTGATAGATTTTAAGACACACAGTGAAGCAATCGAATCTGTGGGAGTAGACACAGGGGGTAAACTGCTGGATTTATAGGAATACGCTTAAGCAGTGTTCACCAAGCAAGCCGGTGAGGGACAACGGCTTTTCCACAAATGGATGAATGAAGTGGGCATATAGGCAACAATCAAAGCAAAATAAAAAGAACCCCCCCCCAAAAGAAGAATGTTGGAAAGAAGAGAAGAAAGAAAGGGAAGAGGGGAGGGAAGAAGGGTGAAGGGAGGAAGGGAGGGAAGGAGGAACATAGAATAAAATGGAACTTTGACCCAAACTTTGAACTTTGTACAAAAGCTCATCCAGACTGTGTTTGAACTTAGATGCAAAACTGTTTATAAAACCATTAGTTGTAAATATAAAAACATAAAGGAAAAAGCACCAAATGCTAGAATTGGGGAGAAAACTCTTAAATTTGACACCAAAAGCATAATCTAAGAATGCAAAACTTGCCAGTTGTAACTCCTCCATATTAAAAACCTTTACCCTGGAAAAGACTCTCTTAAGAAATGCAAAGATAAACTATAAATAGGAAGAGAATGTTTGCAAAACACACATACTATAATGACTTGTATCTGGAACACATGACAGAATTCCCAATGTTTAACAGTAAATCCACATAGTTGAGTTAAAAGGTTGAAAAAAGACACAAGATACTTTCCAAAGAGAACATACAAATGGGACAAACACGTGCAGGTGTGTGCATGTGCACACACACACATTCACCACCACCCCCCCACAGGCACATAGGAACACACAGGCATATAGGCACACACATATTCACACTCACACAAATGCACACACACATACAAGTATATAAGCTCACACACACACATGTGTGTACACACCCACACACCCCCACACACACCACACACCACACACACACACACACACACACACACACACACACACACACACGATGTCCAACACCATTGGTCATTGAGGAGACCAAACCAAACCATGGTAAGACAGCACCGTATATGTATCAGAATGATGATCATTCCCAATAGCAGCAAGAATGAAAAATACACAATCATGTACTCATTTGTACATGTCTGGCAGGATGTTAAATGCTACAGCCACCATGAAAAACTGTTTGGCAGTTTATCTTAAAATTAAACAAAAAATTAAACATATACTTCCCTATGAATAGGGAATTGTACCCTTGGGCATTGGTCAGGTGAAGAAGAGTTATCAACTTGAAGAAACAGGTGTGTGAATGTTCATAGAAGCTTTATTTATGCTTAATGCAGCCCAGGATGGAAGCTATTCAATTGTCCTTCAGTGAACAAGTGGATTTTAAAAACACGATAGGCCATACTCAGGAAAAAGAATTGAGAGGGAAGGAGGGAGAGAGAGATATTAATAAACGAAACAACAGAAAAACAAGCTCGGAGAAAATTGATACATACTGTCTGAAGCCATCTATATAACATTCTTGAAATAACAAAATTATAGAGATAGAAACAAAGATTAGAAGCCCAGGGATTTATGGCAAGAGAGGAGGGCAAAGCTTTAAAACTACAAAGGAAGTTGCCTTGTGGGTAGATTCTATACATCACCCCCTCCCCCCACCCGGAAGTGAGAATGCCGGAAGCTGCCCAGAGATTCGATTTGCAGGTGCTTCATTTAGGGATCTTTGATGCCTTGCAGTCAAGACAGTGAGACCCTGAAAATCCTTTGAGAATGTTGTTAGAGTGGACCAGCAAGATGACCCAGAGGGTAAGGGTTCCTGACACCCCTTCTGCCGATCTGAGCTGGATTCCAGTGACCCACGTCGTGGAAGGAGAGCACTAACTCCTGAAACTGACTTCTGAACCTTCACAAATATGTGCACACACACAAATAATAAATAAATAAATAAATAAATAAATAAATAAATAAATAAGTGTAAAAAGAGAGAGAATGTGATTACAACTAAAAAAATGCAACCTTTTCACAAAAATGAAAAAAAAAATGCCCATCATCAGATCCATAACCAGAAACCCATGGTATTGATCACTAGAGAGAATTACAGTTTGGTTCCACATTTATTGCACAAAAAATAAAATTATTTTCCTGGTTAATACAGTGGTCTGTGTGCTACCTTTTAAAATGCAGATGGAGAGACATCTCAGCTGGTACGAGTACTTGATACAGTAAGCCTGGCGGTGCAAGGTGGGTCAGTAGAACCCACATCATAACCTGATGTAGAGGGACCATCTGAAATCCCAGAATTCCTACAAGGAAGTGGGGAGTAGAGGCAAAAGAACGAGACACTCTGCTCAGAGGCAGAAAATGGGGAGACCCTACCTCAGCACCTGAGAAGGAAGAAGAAAAATGATTTTAGAAAAGTTGTCCTCTGACCTCCACATGCACACTCACCCCCCACCCCTCATCAACACACACACAAATAAATAAATGAATAAATAAATGTATAATAAGTAATTTTTAATAAATCACCAAACTCTTAAGAATTAGCCTTTCTGGGTTAGAGGACCAGTTAGAATGTTGGCTGGAAAATCATTCTGAAAGTAATCCATCCCTTAGAAGGGAGAGATTTTAAGATTGCTAAATGCTAAATATTAATAAATCTCTAGAATGCAATTAGGAAAAGACTCAATGTTAAATAACTGTTCTCCCATCACAGCAGTTAGAAAAGACTTTCTACGTGATAAGTATTATTTCTACAATGTTACTTATTATAAATACCCACCAGGGCTTCCATTTCCCTTACCTTCATAATTATCTGGACACTAAGTCTCAACTGGAATATTTTTTCATTGAGGTGCTAGTGCATGTTTAGACTCGTGCGCAAGCGTGCACGTTCGTGTGTATGTGTCTGTGTCTGCGTGTGTCTGTGTGTGTCTCTGTGTGTGTCTCTGTGTGTCTGTGTGTCTGTGTGTCTATGTGCCCATGCCACAGCATGCCTAGGGAGCTCAGGACATATTGCAAGAGTTGGTTATCTCCCTCCACCATGAGGATCCTGGGATGAAATTCACTTCATCAGACTTGTATGCAAGATCTTTTCCTGCTGAGCCATCTTGCTTGCTCCCTAATTCATGTTTTTATTACAATCATTGATGTTTGAGATTATCTTTCTAAGTATTTTATTCTCTTTTACCAATTCTTTTCTTTCTCATAACCACACTCCTGCTTCTTTAGCTTCCTGTTAAGTTACAAATGTTCTGAACCAGGTTTAATTTCCCCCCTTCTGATTTGGAAGCTATACATTACACCTCCATCCTTATTGTACTGCATTTACCTTTTAAAGATATACAACTATAACTTTTAAATTTTATTTACGTTATCTATCAATTCTTTATTATGTATACAGGGTCTTGCTATGTAGCACAGGCTGGCTTTGAACCCAACATCCTCCTGCTTTAACCTTCCAAATGCTGGGATTGCAAGCGTACACCAGCACGCCCAGCTATACATTCCCATGAAAACTTTGAAGTTACCCTTTATTGCCATCTCCCTAAATACACCAAGAGGCATAATTTTGCTACTTATAGAACAAATCCTGATCTTCCTGTTCACTCTAGGGTTAACTAAACGGTTTCCACGTGTCTTCATCAGCTTCTTTTCCTACCGTTTTTTCTTTCATCCTGCATCTCCCAGCCTGTCCAATTCAAATCCTGGTTCTCACCAGCTCTGAGAACCCAATCTGTCTGTGCCTCAGAGTTCTTACTGTAATGTGGGCTGAAAACCGTGTCTGCCTCGTTGTACTGTTGCCTGAGGTGCTAAGTAAGACACTCAAGTTACTCATTTAATGGCCTGGGGGATGGGAGATGCTTCCAGGTCTTCCATTTGTCTGTCTTCTCAGGAAGAGTTGCCCTTCTTATGACAAGGTAGGTAGATTGGAGACTATTCTTCTATAGCAGTCTGAATAATTATTCTACTCGTTGCCACAGATGCTAGATACATTGTTGCCATCCATTGTTGCAACCTGCCTTTTCTTTCCAGGCGCTTTGAGGATTCCATTTGCTGTTGAGCCTTTCCAGTTCCCAGGCAGTGTGGACCTGTGTCTATTATTTGGGATTTGATGTGAACTTTCAGTTTGGGAAAATTCTTGCCTGTTTTCTCCTTAAGTGTTGTTCCTTCGTGCTTATTTTCAGCAGTTTCTCCTTGGAATCTTCTATAGATGTACTTTGGAACTTCTTACGTTATCATGACTCAAAACTTTTTCCTCCTCCTTGTTGTCTGCCTGTGCTCCTTCTGTGTGAACCTCTCAGTGCTAATTTCCACCTCTGTTTTCGGCTGATATTTTATTCCAAATAATGTAATTTTTATTTTCAAATATTTTCAATCTATTCTATTTTATATGGACTTTGTATGAAAACTATGTATTTGTTGCTGTTAATTTCTATAAATAATTGCTCAATCCTGTTTTGTTTTTTTTTAAACCCACATTCATAGGGAGGAGTAGACAAAGTTTAAGCCTTTATATTTTGAGACAGTGAAACTCAATTTTTAGTTTTATAACATTGATTTACTGTATGCGTATCTATGATAGGTATGAGCATGCTGTCCTGGCAAGCAGGTGGAAGCCACATAATAACTTTATCTGCTTCCATCATGTGGGTCCCAAGGATTAAACTTGGTTCACTAGGCTTGGCAGCAAGGGCCTGTACCCACTGGGCCAACTCACCGGCCCTATCATATTTAAAGCAATTCAGTTTAACTTAGTGGCGCACGAATCATTCCATCCAGTAATAAGGATCTGTCACAGATGATGTGTCTTTGGTAGGGCTTTTTGGTTTGTCACCTGGAGCATTGTCACTGCAGGCACAGTCAGGCAGCTGGGTAGTCCTGGTTCCCTTTCGTGGGTCCTACCAGGAAGGAGCTCTGTGCATCCGGAATACAGCTGGCTGAGCCATGAGAAACAGCCTTCAGCAGAGACTGACAGAGAGCACCTCAGACTCCAACTAAAGGGCCCCAATAGCAGGCCCTAAAGGATGTTCAGGAGGAATTTCTTCTCCAAGAGAAGCCTCTTGGCAAGTGGCTCCTTTCAAGTGGCAGAACACAGCCATATGACTTCCATGGCTCCCAGGGGTGCCTTGGTTTTTTTGTTTGTTTGTTTGTTTGTTTTTGTTTTGTTTTTTTAACTAGAACATTTTTACTAGTTCTACCCCACCAGGTGCTCGGGCTCAGTGTGTGTCCTTTATCTCAGAGGACTCAAAAATCCTTAAAAAGTTCCATGCCTTAGGAAGATCAGAGCCACCTCTGAAGGATTAGAAGACTGAATCGATTTAAGGCCATGCAAAGAATGAGGCAAGAGGGCCACAGGATGGACTTCTTATAATCCACATGCTAACATCTCCATTTTTGTCAGATGTTACGTTTCTCATAGTTGTCACTTTTCTAATCTTTATAAGAGCCATTTTTATTCTGGATTACATTTCGGAGGGGTACAGCTAGTCCTAACAGGTCCTAACAGGTCCTAACATGTCCTAACAGGTCCTAACAGGTCCTAACAGGAAAATGACTGTCTAGGAGCATGAGGTGGCTGGTCACATGACATCTGCAGTCAGGAAGCAAAGATGGATGAATGTTTGTGCTCAGCTCACTCTCTTCTTTTTATTCTGTCTGGGACCTGCACCCAAGAGGATGGTACCACTCACATTCAAGTTGGGTCCTCCCTCCACGATAGACCTTTCTGGAAGTACCTTCATAGAGAAATCCAGATGTGTGTTTCCTTGGTGACTGTAAAGTTGACATCCTGGTTCTCAACACTGTTCAAACATCTTTCTAGGAAGTAGTTCATGCTGTTGTATATTCTCTCTCTCTCTCTCTCTCTCTCTCTCTCTCTCTCTCTCTCTTCTTTCCCTTCCCCCTCCCTCCCTCCCTCGCTCCCTTCCTCCCTCCCTCTCTTTCTCTGACTCTAGAGCAGTGCGTATACAGGAAAACAGGATTTCCTCCATGTTTACTACTTCCCTAATGGTCCCTAGCTACTCCACTTTAGAGCGACACCAAGTGAGGAAAACTTTTTTGTTATGATCATTGATTAGCTTTGCTAATGAGAAATAATTTCATTTTGGAGCTGAAAGATGATACCTACAGACAGAGATAGATAGCTAAATGGCTAGTCGATCTCAAAGGATGACAGCATCGGGCAGAGCCAGCACTACTCCTAGCTCCTGCCGTAACGTTAGCAAAAAGCCCACAAATACCACGATATTTGGTCTACGTGGAACCCCCTGAGATGTCCCTACACTGTGTAATGAGTCTATCAGCAGTGCAATTTTTTTTTTATTTCTGACATGTTATAAACGAATTCAGTAACCCCCGTACACCATTATGAGTACTTAAGAACGTGCTTGAAAGACACAGGAAGACAGCCAAAGGAGCTATCTGTACATGGGCAGCTTTCCCAGAGAGCCCCATAAGGAAAAAGAAGCAACAGATTTGTCAATCGGAGTTCTTTTAATAGTTCTATTACTATGTCTAACTGTGAGTGGAAGGCCCTATGACTTCATCAGAGGACTAAGCACTCAAGTTGAAACTTGTTGACTCAACTTGCCTTCTTTCAAAACACTAAAATATGAGCAAGCCCTTGACAGCTAAGTGAAACTCACAAAGTTTATCTTGCCTGCAAAGCCATAGTCAAGAAAAATCCCAAATAGTTTTATAAGTTCAGCTTCCCCAGCCACAAGTACTTCTTTTGTGACGCTTTGCTAGTGACTTAGCCAAGATGATGCAGTCAAAGATGCTGGGGCTGGGATCTGAACCTGGGTCTCTCTGACTGGAGCATTTAGCTCCATGTTGCTGTGACACAGTAGCTCCAATTCCTGATAGGTAAGAATGGAAGCTGAGGAAAGAACATGCCAGAACTATCCCCAGCACGTCTATACATATGCTTAAGGAATAACTTGTGTACATGAACTCAAATGAATTCACAAGTGTAAAAAAAGAATTGCCTTCATCTTCAGATGGGCTTGTTCAACTCCAAGCACATTTATAATGTATATATGCATAAGTGAACATCCCCAAGTCTTAGCCTTAAACCCCTTGGTCTCAGCTAAACTGTTTCATTAGAGCTGGGAAGAGAGCTGAAGTCTGCACGCACTCCCTGCTCGCTGCATCCCGATATAAGTGGGTGGGTTTCTCCATGGTGGGAGCTATTTTTAATCCCTGAAAAAAATAAATTTAGGGAATTAAATCTTGTTCAGTTCTTAATGTTCTTCAATGTTTCTTTTCTTCTTTTACTTTTGGCATATATGTACACATGTATGCACGGTCCAAGGTTGACAACCCGTGTCTTCCTCGGTCACTCTCCACCTTTCACTGAAGCCAGAGTTACCATTGCATTACATGCTGGGATTACTGGAAGCTTTTTATATGGATGTTGGGGATCTAAACTCGGGCCTTCTTTTCCCACTGAATTGTTCTCCAGAGTGTCCACTTTTAGTGTTTTTTAATGACTTTGCAAGAATTCTTTCTAACTAAAGATCCAGAAATTATGTGCAGTTATGGATGGAGTCAGCCTAGGCTGGCAGCCAGCTTCCTGACCTTGCCTCAGCTTCCTTATTCAGAGAATGCTACATATCTTCTTGATAGCTGTGTGAACCAAATGAGTTAATTCATGCAATATACGCAGCATAGTGCCCAATAAGTAGTGCATGATCAATAAAAATGAGCTAATATTCCACTCAACGTGTCTAATGTCCTTCGGTGTAAAGAAAGAAATTCAGTCTAAACATGATCCAGTTGACATGATCCAGTCTAGACATGATCAGTTGTTACTGAATAGCCCACCCCATGTTCCTGTGTAGGGGCCAGAGAAACAAGGTAACTGGCAGCTTCCATGGCCTCCCATTCCAGAAGTGGGCTCAAAGGGCGTGCTGACTGATTGGCGTTTGCCATCTTGACACAAACCTAGACATATCTGGATAGAAGTTTATGAGATATTATCTCCTTCACACTAACCTGTAGGTAAGCAAGCCTTTGGGACTATTTTCTTTATTAATGCGGGGGACTTGACCCACTGTGACTAGGGCCACCCCTGGGCAGCCATTGATGGATTCTATAAGAAAGCAGGCTGAGCAAGCTGCAGAAAGCAAGACAGTAAACAGAATTCCTTCATGGCCTCTGCTTAAGTGCCTGTTTTCCGGTTCCTGCCCAGACCTCCCATCCATCCTGTCTTCCCTTCTTGATGGACTGGAAAGAGAAATCGACTGCTTCCTCCCTAAGTTGCTTTTGTCATGGTGTTTATTCCAGGAGTAGAAACCTAGCTAGGGCAGAAGACAGATGACATAAGATGTGCTTATGATTGGCAATAAAATATGAGTCCAAGAATGGTAAGCACATGTTCAGAGCGGGGAGCAGGGAGGTGTCTGAGGAGAGTGAGGCCTGGACCATGCAGACACCCGGGACTTCAGTGTTTCCATATAGCGTTCCCAGGTCTGTCAGGGGAAAAGGCCAGGGACTGGGAAGCAAAGTGGAGAAAGAAGAGTAAGAAATGGAACCACGGAGGTGGAGTGGCATCTCCCTTTACATGAGATAGGAGTCATTTATAGGTTCTGAGCAGAGGACGGCCATGATCTCTCTCCTTTGAGAAGGCTTGCTGAGGCTGATGTGTGACAATTGGTTATAAAGGGGCAGAGCAAGACAGTGGTTATATGGGAGACAGCTGCAGTAGTCCAGGAGAAGGCTGAAGTAGCTTTAGTCTACATTGCAGCAAGACACAAGGTAAATGGTGGTCATGTTGTGTGTGTGTGTTTCTACACACGTGCACATGCACGTGAACACACTTATGTGCTTAGGAATAGTAACTAAGTGGTTAATGAGGCTGTAAGTCCCCAAATCCTCAGAATGGATGGATGAAATTATTTTATTATTTTATTTTAGAGCCTGTTTGCGTTCTAACGAGAACTGTAGCCGCCTGCGGCCACAAGTCAACTGGATTCACCTGAAAGGGGGCTGGGAATGAAAGGGGACGGAGAGCGAGAAGAGATGAAGCCAAGACAAAGTTCTCTGATCAAGGCTCAAAGCTTTAATGTTCAGCTCTCAATTTAAAGGGGAAGACCCAACCCACAACCCCTCCTGGTTTCAAATGGGTGGGATAATCTATAATCCGTTCCAGGTCACGGCCGGAGATGTCTCAAGGCAAGCCCAGGGGCAATTCTGCTTCTGTGTTCTGGGCAGCCAAGGTGGGTAACTCCACCTAGATCCTATCACTTGGTCTGTTGTGGTAAACAAGGTCTCTCAGGCCTGCTCATGGTGGGGGGAGGGGGGAAGGGTACAGAGAACATGAAAGGGTGTGGATTTGAATGGGTAGGGAGGCAGAAGATTCAGAAGACAAACCTCTGGGCGTGTCTGTGGGGAGCTTCTGGGTTAGGTTAATTGAGGAGGCCAGACACCTTCCTGAACTGTAGGCAGCATGGACTAGGCTCCCACACTGAAGAAAGCAAGCTGAGCCTGGGCTTCACTGGGGCCTGTCACACACTGGGGATCTTTTTCTCAGCTGAATAGTATTCTATCTTATGCCGCAATTTCTTTATTTGTCCATCCATAAACATTTGTTTGCTTCCGTGCCTTGACAATTGTGAATAATGAACCACTGCAACGCAAAGGTCCCTTTAGCCATCCTGTTCAGAGTCCCTTTGGATATTTATTACTAATGGAGTTGCTACATTGTGGTATTATGGTAGTTTCTGTCTTTTGTTCTGTCTTTCTTTTTCCTTTTTGCTAAACTGGGAATTGACATTCGCACCCTAGGTAATTGTCCTATATGTCTCCAGTCCTCTTTCCTGTGGTTTAGTTGGGGTTTGTTTGTTTGTTTGAGATAGGTTCTCATTAAGTAGTCCTAACTGGTCTGCAATTTCCTATGTAGACCAGACTAGCCTTGAACTCACAGAGATCCTCCTGCCTCTGCCTCCTGAGTTCTGGGATTAAAGGCATGTACCACCATTTCTTGTTAGATTTGACATAGGCTCTTGCTAAATTCCCTAGGCTGGCCTTGAACTTGCAACTCACCATGCTGTCTTCTGTGACTCTCTTGACCTACATTCCCATCAAAGTATTTAAGGTCAACTTGCTCTTTATGGTCATTATAGCCACTTTACATGTCTTATGAATTATCCAGTCCCACAATTGCAGTCTTCCTTTGGTTTAATGGTATTTCCTGTGTTAAGTAAAGCAATGATTTATGAGTTGGTTTCTGTGACCCTTTTTAAATTGCTACTTCTTCATTCATTCATAGCATTCATTCTTTAGGAACGGTACAATTTATTTAACCAGTCCCAAAATGGCAGGCGCTTCATCTCAAATGCTTGCACACACTTTAGAGAGAGAGGGAAGATGGAGAATCACTGCCTCCTGCGGAAAAACTTTGTGTACCTGTTCAGAGAGGCCCTAGAACTGCCTCCTGTTCTTGGCTCTGTTCTCTCCTGGGTCGGCTTGGTGTGCAGCCTGGCCTTCTTTATGCTGAAGTAAAGCTGGGCCCAAGCAGCTTTAACCTTAGACATTCCACTTTCTGTTACAAATAGTTTTCTGGTAACTTCAGCAAAATTCCCAAGGAGGACTTCAATGGAACCAACCAGAGTCCCTTTCATCTTGCAACCAGTTTCTGGGTTTAAGGCATTGTGACTGGTGACTGGCATGCCCCAAGGGCCAGGGGGTGCTTAGCTTATCCTAGACATCTGCAAACTTTCGGGGCTGTGCAGGTAGGTGGATGATTTTTAAAAGGTATATGGCATCCTGCTACCAACATTTGGGCAAGATCATTAGAAAGCCCAAAATTAAAGATAGTTAAAGCTAAGTAATGTAACTAGAAACAAAACAGAGCAATATAAAAACCCCAATAGAACAACCTTGCCCCCTCTCTCACTGCTTTCCAACACCCTGCAGAAAGTCAAACTAATTTCTGTTTTTGTTTTGAGGCAAAGACTCAGATCCCCCAGGATGGCCCTGAGCTCACTATACAGATGAGGGTGGTCTTGAACTTCTGATCTTTCTCTCTTCTTCCTGAGGGGTAAGATGACAGGTGTTCACCACGATGTCTGGAGACTGAACCCAGGGCTTTGTGCATGCTAACTGAATCCGCTATTAATGGAGCTACATCAGTATCTAGCCCAAAACTAGTGTTTATTGTGGAGAAGGACCCATGTTAAAAATGTCAGGTATAGTGATACAGTCTTGTAATCTCATACCTGGAGAGACAGAGCCAGGTAGATTGCTGAGGCTTGCTGGCCAGACACCCTAGCCTATTTGGTGACTTCCAGGCCAGTGAAAGATGCTATCCCAAAAAACAAAGCTCTTGGCACCTGGTGAACAACACCCAAGGTTGTTCTCTGACTTCCACACACAGGTCCATATATGTACACATACATCTCCACACACACATGGGTGAGGTGCAGACTACTTTCAGACTCTAAGCCATAAGCTGTAGAATCAATTTTTTTTTTTAAATTGTACTCAATTTGAAGAATGCAGTTGAGTTGAAGAAGGGCCAGATCCCCTCCTTCATCGTAGGTCCCTGGGGCCCAATGAAGGAATTCTTAGGGCTCAAGGCCTTTTAAAATCCGCTGACCTAGACTGTCTACCGGAGCCAACATGAAGAATGCAGCTTGTGCAGAGACAAACCGATGTTGCCCAGGCTTTGTTCCAATGTTAAAATGGGAGAGCAGCAGCAAGCCATTAGACAGACAGGCCTGGGCGAGTCTCCATCAGATAGTGAGCCAAGCGCTACCTGGCATCTGGCTGTTGTTACCTCTCCTTTAATACAAGATGTCTTTCTAACTAAGCTTAGGCCCGTTTCCCCTAATCTCCCTTTGCTAGTGCTTTCAGTGTCTTATCACCCACAGTTCCAATCCACCATTAGTCCGGGAGGTTTCCTGGATGAGGAAACTCTTGTTTCATGTGTATATTGTGTATCCCGTCTCCTAGCGCAGGACTTGTGATCCTGTCCTAGTAAACAGTTATAGAATGAATGACATTAGCAGAGAGAGAGAGAGACAGAGAGAGAAAGAGAGAGTGGGCTATGTGGCTCTATGACTACCACAGTATGGAACTCGGATGAGATAATGACACACCAGGAAGGTGTTCAGACACAGGCCACAGGCTTTGCATTTGATCTTGTAAACTTTCCCTGTACAGTGTTGAGATAGAAGGTCTTTTGCACGCTAAGCAGCACTGAGTACCTAACTATATTCTGCATCCAGATGGGATTTTCCCATATATACAATGGAAGTACTTAGCAAAGCAGTGTTTTTTTTTGTTTGTTTGTTTTTTTCTGGTGTATTCCTAAGTCTCAGTCATAGTAGACTACCCTGATAAAGACACCACTGGGCTGATGGAGTGACTCCACAGGTAAAGGAGCTTGCAGCTAATTGACTGTCTGAGTTTGGCCCTTGAGATCCTCATGACGGAAGCAGAGAACCAGATCTGAAAGATTAGCCTTGCCTCTCCATGTGGGTGCCATGGTACATGTGTGCATCTCCCCCATACTAGATAGACAAATGTCTTTAAACATAGGGATAAATCTCATAGGCTGGGTGGCTTGAATGACAGGCCTTTATCCCTCATGGATCTGAGAGCCATCTGAAGTCCAAAGTCAAGACGTAGGGCTGCAATGTAAGAGGTGAGAGCAGTGTTTCTGGTTTTCAAGAGAAAGAGGAACAGGGGATTTGCCAGGTTAGCTCCTAAAAAATTGAATTTTTTTACTATTTTAAAGTATTCTTGCATGGGACTGTGTATGACTGTGTGAGTATGTGCATCTGTATGCACGTGACTGTAGAGTCCAGACCAGAGTGGTCAGACACACCTGCTGAGCTGGGATTACAGGCAGCTGTGGCTGCCTTGGATGGGTACTGGGAACTGAACCTGGGTCTTCTGTAAGAGCAGCCTGTGCGCTTAACTGCTGAGCCATCTTTCCAGCCTTTGGGTGTCTTCTCATAACCAATCCTGTTGTCCGATGAGGCCCCATTCTCATGATCTAATTACCTCCACCCAGATCCACATCCTAATATTATCACACTTGTTGATGCTTAGGGCCTCAGCATGTATGTAGGAGGACACAGACTTAATCCATAGTAGATTGTTTCAACCGCCCAGTATCTGAGGCTTGTACAATCCTCAGCTACTTGTTTCAACTCTCAAATAGGTCCCTCCCCCGTTCACTAGAGATGAATGAAGTCCATGGATCCGTCAAATCACAACTGCTTACTAGGAGAGACCTGGGTGCCCTTTTCACCTAAAACTGAGGGTCTGGGTGCATCCCTAAGGGCTAAGCACATGTGAGCCAATTCTCTTTTACCTCTTCTTAGAGGTAATGGGATTGGGCGGGGGAGTCCATTAATAGATGGAATGTCTTTTGCCAAATAGGCAGTACCATGGTGTGCAACAAACATGGACTCCTTCCATCTTCCAACATACACCAGGATGGCATATGGGCATCTGTAAGAGTCTGCTCTGCTCTGCCTCTCTTCCACCCTGGCACCTCTCCAAGGCAATTTATAGGATCCCCGAGGCCGTCAGGGAACAGCATTTAGATAAATAAATCATAGCCTATTCTGATTTTCTTAGATTGCATTGAAATAATTTGTAAAGAGTGACAGCGCAGGATTGAAACCCCCAGGGACACAACCCATCCCTGGCTGTGGTCTCCTCTCTCTCGTGTTGTGACTTTGATGAACTGTGGCTTCATGCGTTTAGCCCACAGCCATGGTACTCCTTCCTAGTCAGGCCTAGAAGTAGCCACAAAGTTTAATAAACAAAAATTGAGGTTTGTTAAACAGGAAAATGATAGAACACAACCAAAGCCCTTAAATTTGAAGGTCGGAGTGCCCTGGATTTGACTGGAGCAAAAGAGACAGCTTTCTGCAGAACCCCGTGCCTCAGCCTTAGCCTTGACTCACCGTCATGGGGTGAGGCAGCAAAGCGGTAGGAGCTGTGCACGAACGAACGCTGAACTTTCAACTTAGGAACCTGTTCCGCATTCCGTCTGCCGTTCTATGCTCCAGGGTTAGAATGTCAGAGTTCAAATCTGCGCTCTGGAACTTGAGTCTGTGGTTTAGGGAAATTTTCTTTAGTTTTCTGAGCTTTGGTTTCCTCACCAAAGCAATGGGGGAATAGTGATAGGACATACGGTCAGCGACTGTTGAAGATTAAAATTAGTAATTTCTGAAGGTAACAGTTTAGCTGGCTATAGACTATATATCACAAACATATTCTTCAGCATCTACAATTGGAACCAGACCTTTCACAGCCAGACACTTTATTATATCAGATGGTTCAGCACCCAAAAGAGGAATGTGTGAAACAAATGAAAAGTTTATTTTAAAAACTTTTCTCCATCATGGACTTCAGATAACCTTTCCCATAACAACTATAAAACCATCACATACATATTAAAATGCATGAACAAGAAAATGCTACACCAACTCATATTCCTCTTGAAATTTATGACGAAGTCTAGGACTCCTGAAATACTTTCTTAGTTAAAAAGTGAAAATTAATAATGATCTTGCGGGGAATATTTACCTAATTAAGGAAACAAACTTTGCAAGAGCCCTGGCCCATGGGTCTTTCAGTAGCAGTTGGCTTACCAGGCACAAGGAAATCACTGAAATTGCTCAGGAGGCCAGTATTTGTTATTCCAGACAGAACACAAGCTTCCAACATAAGGTAACCTTTCATATTAAAAGATAACCCATAATTAAGGGTCTAATTAAATAAGGCTGGCCTAATCCCTCATAAGGAGGTTTTGTTACATGGAGATAGGTATTAATATACTCAGAGAGCCGTGTTGGAAAAGGCTAGCCGGATTCTCCCCTCTGGGACTTCTGTTTCATGGATCTACTTCCTCCCCACTTTAAGGTCAGAGTTCAACACATTGAGCAGAAGTTACTAAAGGGCCTTGGCCCTGCTTGCTAAGGACACTGAACTCACAAGGGGAGTGTGGCCTCTGGCTCAGGCTGTGTCCCTGGCAATTGTGAATGTGGGTGGATTTAAACTGACAGCCTTCAAAGGATAGGGAGATGGCTGGGCTGGTAAGAGCACTTGCTGCACAAGCCTGAGGGTCTGAGTTCAAATCCTAGCAGCCGCATTAAAAAAAAGCAGGCATGTGATTCTGCCCATGTCTGCAATTTCAGCAGTTTTAGTCTTGTGGGGGGAAATGGAGTCTAGAGGTTGGCTGGGGCTTGCTGACTTCCAGTTTAACTCCAGGTTCAAGCAGGAGATCACTTCTCTAGGGAGAGCGAAGGAGCAGAACACCCGATATATCCTTCTCTGGCTTCTGGACACTGGTTAAACACACACATGTGCACATATGCATGCACTTGCACATATATCACACACATATACACACATATATACCAGTCAAGCATATCTACACATACATGTGCACATATGACACACACATTTTCAAATAGAACTCCTTCGGGTCCCTACATACACACACACCCTTCTCGTTCTCTCTGAGGTGCGGGGGAGGACTGAGCCCAGGGTCTCGTGCATGCCAGGTTGTATTGTACTATTGAGATGCATCCGCAGCAGATATCACTGTCTTGTACAGAGCTTCCTGCAGTGTTCTGTGAAATGTAACAGGATTTGGGCTCGACGAAATTAAATACGCTGTGCTGTGGGATTTCTTGTGCCCTACAAGGTGGTAACGAATCTCCAAGAGAGATGCCAGGCGACCACATCTTAAACCTACTTGGATAAACACTTTTCTGGTGAAGCATCTGATAGAACCGAGATTTCCAGAGCACAACAGGACCACAGTAAAAAAGTGTGAATTGGCTGCAGTTCTTTTAACAACACTTGGTGTCCCAAGGACAGGCTCTGAACTTCTGGAAGGCCTTGAACAATCTGGCTCCTGTTTTATCTCCCAGGCTCAGCCTCATCTCTCACCACACTCTTTTATGCTTACAGGCCTGTGAGAGGGAAGTACTGGTGGATTTTTCTGGAAAAGTTTTCTTTGGTCTCTGAACATGTAGTGTTTCCTTTGTCCCCATACCCTTTCCATCTTAATCCTGTCACAACATCTACTGCCCTGATCCACTGAGATCAGGACAGTGTCTGCATCCTGTTATGGTATGTGCGCAGCACAAACCATAGTGTGTGGCACAGAGGTGACCATAAGTATGTTTGTGGAATTATTGAAACAGTGGTATCGCTTGACAGTTGACTGGGCCTGCAGGAATGTGCCACGCCATTAAAGACTTACAAATATTTGCTAATTTGTATATGAACAGCAGTGTTTCTATTGCACTTGTTCACCAAAGTCCTGTTTTAGGATACAAGGATGAAGCCACTTTTACTGATTCATTGACAGCAGAGAGGCATATGAACTGAATGTGTACATCACTGAGATTCTATCAGATGGACATGGACAGATGACAGAACTGACCAAAGGAAAGAAAATGTGATTCAGTGTGTGGAGATGCCAACTGGGGCTCCAGGCCAGAGCTACAGGGCAACCTGGAGCAGGTACTTACTTATCAGAGCTTCTTCTCGATGGCATCTACAGAGCTATCAATCAACACAGTGTGATGATGTAACTACAGTTATCCCACATGTGGAGGCTGGAGGACAACCTGGAACGTCCACGTCAGTAATGATGACAGGGCCTCTCATTGACCTGGAGCTTATCAATTAAAATCTAGACTGGCTAGCCAGCCAGTACCAAAGATCCTCCCATCTTCTCCATACCAGTGTTTAGGTGGCGGCTGTAGATCAAACTCAGGTCCCCATGTTTGCAAGGTAAGCACTTTACTGACTACGCTACCCAGGGCCCAATCATCACATCCTGCCCATCTTCCTCATCTTCCCTCTAGCATCTCAGGTTCCACCCATCTATCCACCCTCTCACCTACCCACCCACCCATCCACCACCCATCCACTCATCTTTCCATCCATGCACTCACCCATCCAGCCACCCACCCATGTACTCACCCACTCACCTACCCACTGATCTATCTATCTATCTATCTATCTATCTATCTATCTATCTATCTATCTATCTATCCATTCATTTATTTCTGGGACAGGACCTCTCTGTATAACCCTGGCTATACAGGAAACTCACTCTGTAGACCAGGTTGGCCTCAAACTCAAAGACCCACCTGCCTCTGCCTCCCAAGTGCTGGGATTAAAGGTGTGTGCCACCATGCCCGGCACATCTCAGATTATTACTTTTATTTTTCCATTCCATCGAAGTGTTGCTGGTGAGTCTACAGCCCTTACCCTGAAGATTCACTCCATAGCATGCACAAATAAAAGGCAAAGCTGCTCACACTATCAATACCCAGTAATGATAGAGGGCTAAAATCACTGCCCTTGGAACTTGGCTTTCTCTAACACTTCCAAGGAGTAATCTAGGTAGCCTTGCAGAGATGCATCAGAGGGTCTAGAAACAGCCAGGGCAGAGGTCTCTGTTTTGGCTGAGGTCACTACAGTAAAAGAACATCGCTACTTTATGGACTGGCTTATGTGGTTCTATTCTCCAGCCCTGCTCACTTCCTGATGTTTCTAGCACCCCCCTCCCCCCATCACAGCTGCGATGGTGTTTCTGACCTCAAGTATGCATAGTGGAGTGCTGTCCAAATTGGTGTTCTCAGAGACTTCTGTTTGTGACTGCCATTGTCACCACTTTGAAGAGGTGGGTATTTCTGTGTGTGAGAGAGGGATTTTATGAGCTGTCTATTCTCCTTTTGAATGTGGCCCACGTCATGCACTAAAATCAGATCAGGCTCTACTTACCATTGGGGAGCTCTTGGGTACAGTTACACAGTAAACTCCTCTACAAACTGGTCCCCCAAAGAGAGGGATGCGAATTTCCATGTACTTTCCGTTTCCTGTTAAGATAGATGAGAAAATTAACTTATGGGAACTCACAATGCTGCAGTTATTGTTATTTTTGTTTTCTCAGCATGGGAAATTCTCCATGAAAAAAAAATTAAAGTTTGAGTTTCAAGAAACAAAAAGAATTAATAGCTATGTCTCGAAGCCAGAGACCCTGTAGTTCAGACCCTCCAGCATCTTGCCTGGGTAAACCAAGGTGCAGTCTTGACTTGGTTATGTAGGTAAGTAGGTGTGAGGATTGGAGAGCACTCAGGATCACAGCCTCCCCTCTGCAGTGAAGCCATGGATACAGACTTCCTTGTGAGCCTGTCAAAGAAGCTACTTGCTCATCTCTTTTGCTTATAATTTCATTTTCTCTATGTTTTTTAGAGTGCAAATGGATTCTTTTGTATATAATTTACATGGTTTAAAAAAGGATTATTTTGCCTGCATGCATGTGCACCGCATGTGTGCCTCAAGACTGAAGAGGCCAGAGGAGGGTACCAGATCCTCCAGAGCTGGGATCCTAGGCAGTTGTAAATTACCATGACGGTTCTGGGAACCAAACCTTGCTACTCTGTTAGTGTTCTTAACTTCCAAGCCAGCTCTTTAGCCCCTCAGATTAGTCTTCTGGCTGACACTGAGGTGCATTAATGACTCGGGAGCTTGTATATTAATTAGATGGATTTCAGAAAAGGAAGGTGACTTTAAAAAGAGACCCTCTCTCACTAGGTTTTTTACCTCTTACAGCCTTTCACCAAGATAATTTGCTCCCCCTTTTCAAAGCCAAATAATTCAATGGCTATTCAAGATACAGTTTCTCATATAGACCTGATTAAATGAAGAGAACCATAGCTACAGATATCTGATACTATGAGGTCAGAAACAGCATCTCTGCTAATCAGCAAAACCAAGAAATGAAGAGACTTTAAGTCAGACCTCATGCCTAATGCATAAGTATGTAACCATTTCTTCAGAGTGCTCCTTAAGCAGGAAGGTAAATTACTCAAAATCCGCTTCAGGAAGTCCCTGAAACTAACCAGATTCGCTAGACTCCTCCCTGCCAGAGTAAACAATAAAAGCTAAGAGTCCCTTTCAGACTTGGGAGAGAAACCGTAAAAAAGACGCAGACAAGGCAAGCTGCAAAGAAGACTGGGATCAGATCAGCCGGCCAGAAGCTGCAGAAACCAGCCAAGCTACCTATAAAAGGGTTAGACAAACTGAGGTACCTGGAAAGGACACTGTCCAACTTGTTGAGCTGCTGCAGGCTGTGCAGTGTGTTCCCAGCTCTTCTGAGCTGTCGTCTATGCTGGGGTGGGCTGTGGTGATGCAGGTGTCTTTGAGTCATTTCTGCTCCTGTAAGGAACCCCTCACCCATATTTCTGTAAGTAACCACAATAAAACTCAATGGCTCACCAAGTTGGACTTTGGTGGTGTCTGTTCTCTGGTCTGTGGTGGGCTCTCTGTCTGGGATGAATAGCTGTGTGCATTGTACTCCCCCAGGAAAAGTTTTGTCATACAAAAAAAATATATACGACTCAAGATTCTTTTATTCCTGGCTACTTTAGAAAACAGGGCTGTGTCTTTACCTCCTCCCCCCAAACTCATTCTATATGATCTGATAAGATAATACAAAATGCCTTTTCACGAGCATCTCACCAGCAAGGTATGTAGCCCAGGGACCCCAGAGGTGCTAGCAATTTCTGCCTTTTCATTTTGGCAGAAGTCACTTGGTAATGAGACTACTGTGAATCCATTGAAATAGAAATATATCTAGCAGTAAGGTAAGCCTGCTTTTTGGGGGGGGGGAGGTGAGGGGGCTTGTTTTTGTTTTGGTCACAACAAACTGTGAAATGCTGTTTTTTTTCTATAGTTCTAAAGCATGAAATCTGCAATCTTTCCACTTGATTTAGGAAGGACCCTTAATTACTGCCGTCATTAGCACCTAGTGTTCAAAACAGTCTGTTAGAATGTACTGTTAGTCTCACCTCCAAGTCCCTGCTTGCTTGGTTTTAATTTTTTCAAGAATAAGTAAAACAATAATCATCCTAATAACAACAGTCGTTATGTACAGAGAAATAAATAATATCCCAAGGTTTTGTTTTGTTTTGACTGCTTATTTCTGATCATTGAGAATCGGGTACTTTGAGACTAATGAGATTTCTAGGAGATAAAGGTGACTGACTGCCCTAGATCTTGACAACCTTGGTTCAAACCCTAGTACCCAACTTAGAGGACTCCACAAAGCTGTCTTCTGACTTCTAAGGGTGCGTGTGCGGTGGCACTAGGCACTTCTTCCCAATAAATAAATAAATAAATAAATAAATAAATAAATAAATAAATAAATAAGTATTTGGGCTAAGAGGGTTCTAGAGTTTGAGCAAGAGTTCACTAGCAGAGTCTTTTTCCCTGGGTCTTAAAAACAAGCCACCCATTTGCCCTTTTCGTTCCACATGGGTGGGAATGACATCTGCTGGGAAGCTGCACTGTTTCTGCCTGGTCATGCACAGTTCTGCAATATAATGCATAAATGTATAACAACAACTTGAGCTCGCTGGATACCTCGCTGGGCAGAAGGAAACACAGCCAGCCTGGCGCGTTCCCGCGCACTCGCGCGCGCGCACACACAAACGCGCGCTGCGCGCTCACTTACACACACACACACACACACACACACACACACACACACACACACACACACACACACACACACACGGGTCAAAAGGTGATCCACTCTTAAGATTTTCCCCCAGTCTTTGCTTTCCCTCCTCCTCCTTGCAGGTCGGGCTTCCCAGCCTGAGGAGCAGCTGGGTTGGGGGGGAGGAGGGGGGCGGGACGGCAAGGGAGGCGGGAGTCAGGTCCGTGCGCGCCGCGCCCGCTCCCGCCCGGGGAGAGTCCGGGCCGGGTTTTGCACCGGGTCCCCGGGCTCGTCTCACGGCCTCCAGCCGCAGCCGCTGCCGTGTTTACTGAGCTCGCGCGTCCTGATATCACTCCGCTGGCATGGAGGAGGAGGAGGAGGTGGAGGAGCGCGAGGAGGAGGAGGAGGCGGCGGCGGCGAGCAGTTGATCATTGTGATGGTGGCGGAGGCGGTGGCGGCAGCGGCAGCCTGGCCGAGCGTTAGTGGCTGCTCTCCGCGCGGCGTTTCGCAAAGGACTCCAGCGATCTACTTTTGCAGTCGCCTCGGACTGTCCATGTGTTTACTTGCCCAGCCCGAGGACTCGATGTCTAGGCTCCTGTGAAATGCAACTGAGCAGCCAAAGTACTTTGAGAACACGGGGCGGCATAAACACCAAAACTTTTTTGTGGAAGGAAAATGCAATAAGCAAGCTCGCCGTTTTTCGATGCGGCGTGGAGTGAGTGTGTGTCGCGCGTGTCCGCACTGGAGGCACACGCTCGTGTGTGTACATGGGGTGTGTTTTTCGGTACGCAGGGAGAAAATGCTTGCCAACCACCGGAAACCTCCTGGAATTTATTAGAAAATAATGGATTATTAAAAGGAGGCAGGCGAGGAGCGGATCTCCCCTTGAGTTGCAAGCCGATCTGCTGCCGGCTCAGTTTGTTGGGATTCTATTTGTTGATAGGTGTCTGATGGTATTCTGATAACACCCCCTCTTTTCTCCCCTCGATCTTTACAGTTTTTTTAAGGAAACAAAAAACACCCCAAAAATCTCTCCCCCCTTTTTTCACCCCGTGGGGATCGCTGTTTTCATCCATGTGCTTGCGTCTCCCCCGCGTTCCACTTAAACTATTTTAATCCTAGGACCCAAGGAGGAGGCTGATAGGGGGGTGGATTAAAAAAAAAAGTTCTTCCAAAATAGTGTGCCCCGGGAGCAGGATGGGGGATTTCGCAGCCCCCGCTGCTGCCGCGAATGGTAGTAGTATCTGCATCAACAGCAGCCTGAGCAGCAGCCTCGGCGGGGCCGGGATCGGCGTGAATACTCCCAATAGCACTCCGGTTGCTCCGAGTGGCAGTCACCCCGCTACCGGCGGCTGCGGAGGCTCCGGGGGCCCCGGCGGCAGCTCGGCGGCCGTCCCCAAGCACAGCACGGTAGTCGAGCGGCTCCGCCAGCGCATCGAGGGCTGCCGGCGGCACCACGTCAACTGCGAGAACAGGTATCAGCAGGCTCAGGTGGAGCAGCTGGAGCTGGAGCGCCGGGACACCGTGAGCCTCTATCAGAGGACCCTGGAGCAGAGAGCCAAGAAATCGGGCGCCGGCACCGGCAAGCAGCAGCATCCGAGTAAAGCCCAGCAAGATGCGGAGGCTGCCTCAGCCGAGCAGAGGAACCATACGCTGATCATGGTAAGGGCTCACTGGGGTGCGCGTTGGGGTCGGGGGCGTGGAGTTTCTGGCTTGGGGGCTGTGAGGGTCTGATTTGCACTGGGGGTGAGGTAGGATGGAGTCGAAGGGTTAACGTCAACTTTTCTCTGGGTAAACGCTGTCGTCGCCGCCGCTACCTGTTAATCTGTCAGGGTTGTCAGATTTGGGGAGGAAGGGATGAGAGGGAGAGAAGCCAGTCACGACTCCAAGGGGAGGAGGGAGCTTTAGTGCCAGAGTGAGGTGCAGGAAAAGTTTCCCCCTCCTTGTCTTAGAAATCGATTCGAATGAGAGTGCACCCAGGAGTAGAAACCACGCTGCTCCTCTCCGCGCCCCGCCTTCACCTTTCGCTGTACCATCGCGCCTCCCCAGATAGGTCCCCTTTCGCCCACCCCTCTCATCACATCCGCCGGGTGCAGGGAGAAATTGATGCTGTCGCACATTCTGAGTAGGCGCCAGGCCCTGAACCCTTAGGAGGGAAAGGAAGAGTCCCCGACTTCCTCTCCTTTGGGCTTGGGAAAGTCTGAGAGTTTTGTGAATGAACTTTGAAGTGGGTGAGATGCGAGTGAGGATGGCTGCGCGCGCGTACTCGTGGGGGCGCGCGCGGATGCGGGGCGCGCGAGCGCTGCGCTCGTCGCTCTAGACCCGCGGCTGTGGCAGGGCAGGTGGGGCAGATGCGAGGGGTCGAGGGAGACGCGGCTCGGGGGGGAGCCAGAACTGTGTCCTGACCCTGCCTCAAGGTTTAGGATTGCCCCCTAGCCTCTTCTTCAACTTGCCCCCACCTCGCACTCCACCAACTTTCCTGCGTCGGGCATCGAGTCGAGGAGTGGAGGAAAGCAGGGAGGAGAAAGGCTTTAAATGGCCGGGTGGGTGGGTTCGCGGGAGGATGCGCAGCCAATGGCTTAAGTGCTAGGGGGAGGAAGGGGCCGATCCCACCCCTAACCCCGAGGGTGGAATCCTTTCTCTTATCTCCTCTCCAGGGTTCTCTAGCTTTCTTCCCTGGGAGAGGAGGAGGGGGAGGCCGGAAGCTCGGGAAAGGTGTCTGCACTCCCTCCCCCACCTTGTCGCTAGGTTCGGGGCCCCGGTAATAGCCTTCTCCACGGAGCGCGCCCGCTTTCCCCACCGTGCCTTCACCGGCTGCACGGAGCCCGGTGCCGGCCGCCCTCTCCGAGTGCTTTCTGTTGCGACGCGCACGTTCCGGATCTTGGAGCGCCAGGGGTGGTGCCAGTGTCGCCGGGTGCTCCGGAGGGCGGGCGGTGACAAAGAGTCGGTGTGGGGGAGGGGAGGCCTCAGAGCTGGCTCGCTCCCACCCCCCACCCCGCACGTGAAGAGGAACAATTTGTTTATCTTGGGCTTCAAGAATCCTTCCCTCCTCTCTGCTCTCCTTGGCCCCTCCTTTCTGCCCTCCCTCCTCAGTGCGCTCCAGCCCAGTCCCGCCGGCAGCGCCCTCCTCCTTCCCTCCTCTCCCTCCTGTGCGTCCCTCTCCACCCCCACCCCCCCATCCCGGGCCCTCTTTCCCCTCCCTTTTGGAACTCGGCCGTGGGGGAGGGAGCGGGAGGCGCTTTGTCCGCTTGGCGGCCCTGCGCAGCCCGGGGGACCGCCCAGCGCCTCCGGCCCTGCCCCCTCCGCCGCCCCAGGCCACCAGCGCGGTGGGAGGAAGAACCCGGGTCCCAGAGTCTTCTCGGGAGCTTCTCTCTTAAAAACAGGAAGCTCTAAACCACGCACACACTGGCTTTTCCTGATTGTATCCTGAGCTGAGACGAGACCGGGGTCTTGACTGTAGCTGGGGGAACCAAGGTGGCATCGGTGTCCCTCGCAGTCTCCTAGTCCCCCTCCCTGCCCTCCCTCTCGGTCATGGAAGATAGCGAACCTGAGGCTGGAGTAGAATAAGCCAGGCATCGAGGATACCATCCTTGCCCACCCCCTCAACCCCGTTTAATGTTCGCACACCTCTGTTCCCAATTGCATCAAAATGGACTTTTTGCGTGAGGTCCAAAATTCCCGTCTTCTGACACAGTTTACGACCTTTGGGGATGGATGGGGGATGGGGGGTGGAGTGGTGAACGACCGTGGAACAAAAGCCACTGCCTTTTTTTAAGAGACTTGGTTGGGAGGCGAGAGGAGTAGAGTCAGGGACCAGAAAGTTTTGTCTCTGGGCTTAACCACCCTTAAATGGTGGAAGGAAGACGGGGGTGGGGTGGGGTGGGGTGGGGTGGGGGCGCCACTGTGCTAAAACACTCGCAGGTACAGCCAGACTATTCTGAGATTACCTAGGAGGGATCTCTCCCAAGCCAGTGGTTAAATTCAAAATGAAAATACAAAGCTTATTTGAATAGATGAAGACAACAACTATAAATTTCTCAACGAATCTTACTTCAGCAAGTTAATAACAAACTTGAAAAAAGACTGCTTGAAGACCAATTTTTTCTATCAGTTCCCAATAATTTACCTTACTGACTTAAAGAAATAAACCAAACCCGTGTGCAAAACAGTGTATTTTAGTTTCTGCCGAATCACAGGCACCTCACAGATGCCAACTTGAAGTCTGTGTGACGTTTCAATCCTAAGCAAAGACTTGTGTGTAGAGTGTGTGTACAGAGACAGAAATTAACGTCGTAACCATCCTTTATGGGTTACATTTTCCTGGAAAAATAATTAGTTTCAGAATTCACATCCACCTCTGAGATGGAAGAATACTTTAAGCTTATCCTATGTATGAGATAAAAAAAATCTTCAAGATGGGTTACTAAGAAAATGCTCCTCTTCATTTTCTTGAATTGACTGGATTATAGTGGTACTCTGGTGGGGCACAGAGCGATTACATTTAGTTCTCAGATTGGACTCACTATTTGGGAAGCCCTAAAGAAAAACGGTGATCAGCCACAGCCAAACAAGTCATGATAAAAATAAAATTGAATAGGATTCTTTTCTGTTTTATTGCTATTGTTTACCTTCTTAGGACCAATATGTCCAAAGTACTAAATATCGATTGGTTCCTTCTGCCTGGCTTGGGTTAAGAGGACAATGTAACGAGGGCGTTGCTTCTCTGGATTTGCTTTTCTGTCTTACACGTTTACAAGCATAGACATGAAAGACAGACAACACAAACTAGCAAGCCAAAAGCAAAGGGAGGTGGGGAGCAAGTAATCTTGCCTGGTGCCTTTTTAAGGCTTTTTCGTGGGTTCTCTGTAGGCTGGTGCATAGAGCAGGCAGCACTCCTAGATCTGAGCGTCTATTACTTAGGTGACAGGTCCTTTCTACATAGGTAGAAATCCAACATAGGCCATCACCGTTTTATTTTTACAGAAGGCTTCCCACCACCACCACCCACCCCACCCCACCCGTCCCCAAAGACCCCTTGATGAGAACTATTGACTTCATGAATTTAAGAATCTCAATGGAGAAATTGTTTTTTCTAAGATCTTTTTTCTGGTAGCAAAATATGTTCATTCCAGCACTTGGAACAGGTTCTGGGTCCAGTGTTAAGATACGTTTTGCTTTTCAAGCCCAAGCCTGATTGACTTGACCAGGATGCCATCATTTAGAGACATCAAGAAGCACATCAGTGTGGTTTTGACATCTCAAAATGGCTGTAGTCGTACTCACCCTGGAGAACTGTGCTGTTCATGGCTTTTCCCTGTCACCATCCCAACAATTTATAGACAGTTTGCAGAGTGTGTAAATCTCTGAAACCCATGCTCTGAAAAGTTTATCTCATAAAATTCATTCGATTATATACGTATTAATCACTGAATATTGGATGTAACTGCACCCCATCAAAAAATGTACCTATCCATCCTTGGTTTAGATCCAGGAAATGCCAACATACTAGCCTACTACTGAACTCTTTCCTCAGTGAATCCTGTTAGCCTTTTAAATTTTTATTTTATGGTGACCTTTGCCTGGACTCACTCTATCTGCCTGCCATCATGGGGAAGAGGGATGGTCTTTGCTGCTTTCCCATCACCTGACTCAGTGAACCTGTGAACTTATTTCTCTGTCCTTAACAATATGATGTTCTTCTCTTTAGATCTCAGAACGTGTTGTTTTCAAGCAACAATACATATGATCCTGTTTTATCCTTTGGTCATGATACATTTTATTTAGTATGGAGTGGCCAGCAGTCAGCCAGCAAAGTAGAAATCCAGTTAATCATTAATCATAATCTACAAAGTGAAATTCAGGCTGAGTCCCTTCCCAGGTAAAGCTGACTCCCAAGGAGTTAGCAATTTTTGATACTCCTCTTCCTGTCCTTTTAGAATCATATGGATATATATATATATATGATTTTCTGGCATATAGTAAGAAAGGAAGGAGCATTTTCTGGTCAGTGTTTGGTTTCTGTAGGAGCGATACGGATCATGGGCTGTAAAGTTTGCTTACGTTGAGTTACTTTCTACCTAAGCCTGTGAGACCCACAGCTCACTGTTAGGTTTCCCAACAGGGCCTTTTATTTGCTTGAGATAAGAATGCTTGTGAGCAAGCATTCCCTTGCGATCCTGTGCCCCCCTCCCCAGGATCTAGTACAAGAAACAGTTTTGCGTGGTACATAGTAATTCTTGGATGCTTTGAGAATGCTCCTTGAGAGATTTCCTGCGGGTGATGAGCATTCTGTTCGTTTTCCAATAGTTCTTTGCTCTACTCTGCCCCAGAGCTTACGATGGCCAAAACCTGCCTTTTAAAACGTTATCTACCACAGAGAACTGTGGAGTCAGCCAGACATCCAACTCTTACAGAGGACCAGATTGCAAACCCACCCACCAGGTTCCCCAGCATCTGCCGGGAGTCTCCAACAACTTTACCTGTTGCCGAGTTGTCGAGTTGTCCAGTTGTCGGAGAGCTCCTGATGGGGGCTTAAAGCGTGGCTACCTGCTCTCATTTTCCTTCTCTGCCCTGCTGCTCTGGCCTTTTCCTCTTTCTTTCTCTCACTCTTTAGCACCCTCTTCACAAACCGGGATGAAGGAATTAGCAGAGGAAAAATTAATCCAGGTGCTTCTGGCACTCATAACTAAAGAGACAATCGGATAAGACATCATTTTGGGTTAGCGTGGATTTAATGTTATACACATTGTTTACTCTTTTTTTAGCACAAATAATATGGCATGAACTGAATTTTAAACTGTATTTATTGCATAGCACTGGTACACAGTCTATGTAGTACTTCATAGAAGTTAAATTTTTAATGTTATTTTAATTTGCATGACAATGTATAGTCTTCATAGGTTTCCATTGTTGTTGTAGCTTATTAAGGGGATAGTAGATTGCTATTAAATCAGTATAGTCTTTCATGTTAACCACTTACCTTCAGGCACTATATATTCCCTTCCCATGATGCTTTAAGAAGAATGATATATTTTACTCCTCTGTTACTTCAAACTCATTTGACATTAGGATTTGAAGGAGGGAAAAGCTGATTTACGGTGGTTGTTGGTAAAGGTTTGTTGTTGTTGCTTTTTGTTTTTTTGAGAAGGGTTCCTCTGTGTAGCCCTGGCTGTCCTGAAACTCCCTTTGTAAACCAGGCTGGCCTGGGACTTATATCTGCCTGCCTCTGCCTCTGCCTCCCAAGTGCTGGGATTAGAGGCCTGTTGCCACCACCCCTGGTGCTGATAAAGTTGAAGTCTTTCCAAATTAAGTTTTTGTTAAGAAAACAGCATGTATCTCAAACAGACAAATCCAAAAGTTAATTTTTCAGGTTTGTGGCACAGGAATACAGCTTTGGGGAATGGCTATTGCCGATAAGTGGCTTGTTTTCCTGCACATCATTTGTTTTTGTTTAAAACTAAGGTTTCGAGGAAAAGTGAAATAAGATTGGGTAGAGCACTCATGAAACGTCGTTGGGGGCTTACTGCTTAACAGATACTTAGAAATCAGAATTCTGTTTAGCAGGGGCAAAGAAGGGAAACACATTTTGTTTTTATTTTTTTCAGGAAGGCTATCTGGTTGTTCTGTCTGACAACTGCTAGATAAGTTTTTGAGTCCCTTTCTCTGAGAAAGAAACTATGTTCTGTTCCCCCGAGGGCCACGTGCACATAAGCAAAAGAAAAGGAAGGAACTGGTAGGCTCTTCGTTTGTTTGTTTTGAAGGCAAGCATACTGTTTTGGGGGAACTTAATAAAAACCACGAAAGCCTTGCAGTACTTCCTCCAAGTCAAGAAAAGTGATTCCTTAAGGATCTTTTAGGCACTGCCTTTAAATACTGTCAGACTTCCCATTGGCTGGGGGGGGGGGGGGGCACCTCATGCTGGAATGGGATCTTTTAAAATACTAATAACTGACCTTCATCCTCTTCAGCATTTCCTTAACAACTAGAGAACACTTCAGTGAAATACTTAATTTTACACTAACAACTTCCAGGCTTTTCCTTCCTAACCCCTTAAACTCCTGTCCAGGTGGTTAGCATCTGGCTGTGTAAAGTTACTCGTATGGGAACCTTTTGGCCCTCAGCCACGTCAGCATTTGCTTCTGCTGAGGAAGAAGCCATTGGGATGTGCAATGTGTGCTTCCTCTGTCCACATCCTGACACTTCTTTCGCATCAAGGGAATGGGCTGGAGTGCTATGCTTGCGTTTGTGTAGGGCCAGGCTCTGACTGGAACAGATGACGCCCACTCTGGGAGGCAAACTATCCCTGTTATCCCCACAACGGTCAGTTTTCTGTCATTGATTGTCAGGTGCGGGGACTAGTCACTGGGAGACTGTGAATGAATCTGAAGGGGCTGGTACCTGGTAAGAGCTATAAGTATCTAGAGACAATGGAAAGGCTAAATGGAAGAGCTGAGCAAATTCCAGGATCAGGGAATGATAAACGTGGGGGTCTAGATGGAGGAGAAATGGTGGGTCTTGATCATTTGTACTTAACCACAGTGTGGTGTGGGTAGTTGTGGTGTGGGCAGTTGGAGTTAGCACAAAAAGTTTGCTTTAAATAGTCTATCCTCTCCATACCTGACATTTTTGTTTGTCATACTTTATGGATGCTACATTTGTCTCCATGGTAGAAACCAGGCATTCTGACACATATCCAGCAAAGAACACCATCGTGGTTAGTTTTTTTTGTTAATTTTTAACAAGGCAGGATCCTTTGGGGAGAGGGAATTGCAACCAAGAAATGCCCTCATCAGATGGCCTATAGGCAAGCCTGTAGGCCATTTCTTGATAGATGATTGATAGGAAGGGCCCAGCCTATTGTGGACAGCACCATTCCTGGGCAGTTGGGCCTGGGCTGTGTATAAAAGCAGGCTGAGCAAGCCCAATGGAGGAAGTCAGTAAGCAGTGTTCCTCCATGGCCTTTGGTTCAGGGTTCCTGCCTCCAGGTTCCTGCCTTGAGCTTCTGCCCTGGCTTCCCTTTATGATAGACTGTAACTTGTAAGCTGTAACATAGAAGAAAGGATGGGGATGGCTTTTTGCCCCGTGGCTTTGCTCCATCGTTTCTCCAGGATTTGCCTGTTACTAAGAGTGAGAGAAGTCCTGGGACTTTGATGGATTGGAAAGTAGTGTGACATTTGGATTTCAGGTCTGTCCAAGCTCACTGGGGATGCAGTGGCTTTCCCTTCTTGGTTGTTGGCGCTGTCTTCTTGCCTGTCTCAAAAGCAAAGAGTTATCTTTCTCACGACTCAGGGCATGGTGGTTAGGGATCCAATGCACCAGTAGAGCAAGAGGTTGCTGTGCCCCTTAGCTGTGTTTTCATGGAGGACTTTGGTTTTACGGTTACTTCCTGCCAGGGTGTACAATGCAAATAGAACGCCTCGAGGCTTAAGTTAGCCCAGTGCCCGCATAAGCTGATCAAATGAGTTGGTAGTGAACCACTGCTGTGTGTTGGACACTCTTGTAGTCTCTGGAAACTCTATGGTGAAGGGATACCCTTGTCCTCATTGCAACAGGATATAGCTGCATGCTTCACGCAGTTTCAAAAAGTGTGTTAGATATGTTCATATGGCAACAATGAGCTAACATTTAGGAAAGCCCCAAGGATGATACTTTGTAACTTCTAAATATTGATTTCTATAAGAAAGCCTCCTCCCTCCTTTTTATTCCTAAGGCAAAGTCGCGGATAACTTATGCTGGCCGGCGGCCACGCCCTCCGGCCACGTCCTGCTACAGTTCACATTTCTGTAGAGACTTTCCTGGCTTGTTGCACAAAACACGAGGGCATGATTGTCGGAAGTTGGACTTTGTTTTCCCTTTCTTTTCATTTTCTTTCTGATTGCGTGGGGCTTGTAGCCTCACGATCCTGACCTGCCGTCAGGGTTCCAGAGGAAATTAGACCAAAGGGGAGCACTTAGCTAGACGCCAGCAGGAAGGTGCAAGGGCTGGACACCACGGCAAGTGGAGACAGTAGGTAGAGCTGAGTGTGTAGTGCCGTGGACCATGGTAGGACTGAGGGGCTGTCATGAGAGGAAAGGATCAGAGGTGCTCTTGTAAACCTCAGGGCGTAAATTTAGGATCAGTGGTTAGCATTATTAGAAACCAGGTTTTGGTGTAAAACCAATTTTATGAAAATGGAAGCTGTTCTAAGGGAATGAGATGCAGTGGTGAGTGGCAGGGTTCCAGCAAGAGTTTTAGAATTGGCCGGTGCAGGGCCTGTCTCTGTTTTCATTCTTATGTCTTGGTGATTCTGAAAGGACCTACCTGTGATAGGAGAAGCTTGAATAAATTACCAAGTGAAAGTAAACAGTAAGAATGGCTTACTTGCCTCCTCTCAGTGTTTTTCACTAAACAGTTCAATCACCATGAGTTAGTCTATTTGTCTGGTCTTCCTGTCATCACCAGTTGTATGTAACTACTTATTGGATTTTTTCTTTTTTTTTTTCTTTTGGTTTTTCGAGACAGGGTTTTTCTGTATAGCCCTGGCTGTCCTGGAACTCACTCTGTAGACCAGGCTGGCTTCAAACTCAGAAATCCGCCTGCCTCTGCCTCCCAAGTGCTGGGATTAAAGGCGTGCGCCACCACCGCCCGGCTAGAATTTTTTACATAATTGAAATTATGTTGCATTATTATCCTAAAATAAACTTTTACCCCCATTTAAGTAGGTAGGTACTCTCTCTCTCTCTCTCTCTCTATATATATATATATATATATATATGCATGCAAACATATATATGGGCTGGCAAGAGGGTTCAGTGGGTAACAGTGCTTTGCTGCTAAACATATCAACCTGAGTTTAATACCCAGGACTCATGTATGAGGAAAAGAGAACTGACTTCTACAAGTTCTTTAACTCTCCCCCACCCCCCCCCCCCGAACCCCATGCACATACACTTATACACCAACAATAAATAAATGCAATTTAAAAACAAGAACCAAGAAAAACAAAGTCCCTTGTATTCTGGGCTTGCCTGCAACTTGCTAAGTAGCCAAGGAGAAGCTTGAACTTTGTATCCTCTTGCGTCCATCCCAAGCGCTGCTGCTATGGGCATGCATATGCTGTACATCAATGATCTGGTGTTGGGACTCGAACCCAGGGCTTCTCTACCAACTGAGCTCCATCCTCAGTCCTGTATGCTGTAGCCATCGGCCTCTCGTGGGACACCTAGAGCCTCACCTCTTTCTTTTTGACAATTATAAATGTTCTACAGTATGGTCTAAGAACCACCACTGGTAGACACTATGGCAGGCTTCTGCTTCTCCATCTTTGCTTGCTTGCTTGTTTCGTTGGTTTTTTTTTTTTTTTTTTTTTTTTTTTGTCTTGTTTTTGTTTTGAGGCGAGGTCGCACATCTCCTTCTTAGGTTTTGGCAATTAAATGCTGCAGCTCCTTTAACCACACAATCCTCATACAGATTTGAGGATTTCTGTAGCGAGGGTGGACTTTTCTGTGAATATAATGAGAGTAAGCGGGAAATAAGCAGCTGACAGAAGACTCTCTTAACCCGACATGACTTAATATGACTTATTACAGCACACTGTAGGACAAACGATAATTCTGTCTCTTTAAAAAAAATATAGTTTTAGGAGTGATGAGATCAACTCAGTGGGTACAAGCCATTTTGGCCAAGCCTGACTTCTTGAATTTGATCCCTAGGACCTATGTTAGGGGGAAGAGAACGGACTGACCCTAACAAAATAAATAAATGGAAGAGTAAATCAGAATATATATGTTTTTCAAAAGAAGTCACCTATAGTGTTGGTCTGTGCCCACAGCTCTGGGAGTTTTATGTCATGTTGTACTAAGGACTGAACCCAGGGCCTTCTGCATAAGAGTGACATGCTTTACCTCTGAGCTGCACCCTGAGTCCTTTTTAGGATATCAATGGGTTTTAAAGGTTGTGTCTTACATCAGTGATGTTCTTCCTTCTCTGTTGCTATAGACTGGAGGCTTTGACTGAGTGCATGGCCCTCTTGCCTTTCCTGGTGTTGCACTTCCTGGGCCTGTGTGAGGTGGTGTGCGGGGATGGGGTGGGAGGTGTTCAGTTGGTCAAGTAGTACCTGGAGTGTCTATAGCTGTGTGTTCAAGTGGCCGAAATCTCAGTTCTGTGAGATGCCACTTCCTCTGGGTTAAATTGCCCTGACTAATGCAGTCGTCTGAGTGATGTAGTAATAACCAGATGTTGACCGGCTGACTATGGGAAATGCTGGAGAATGGTTTTGCCTCCATAGTCCCCTCACAGAACTCACACCTCAATATGGTCAATCCAGAACTGTGGCTGTTTGAATTTGCCTCGGGCCGAGCAGCCTTCTCACGTGAGACAACTATACCCTGTGGTTTCACCATGGTGGGACTGTTCTTTGCTTCTGTGCTATCATGCCTTTGCTGGGCTGCAGGAGTCTCTCTTGGCAAGCTTGTCTGAGCAGCCCCATTTTCCAATAGAGCCATGTTCTCCCCGGGAGAAGACCTTGTCTGCCTGGCTTTCCCTGTAGGGAGGAGGCAGATCGGTTTCAACAGGAGCCAGGCTTGAGGTGCATGGCCTTGCTAGGCCTCCAATCCTGCTGCCTCCTGGCCTCGTGTACCTCTGACCTTGTGTGTGTCTATCTTTTTCATCTGCTCTGTCACCCTTTTGTTTGCGTCTTTGTCAAGGTGACACTGGGACCTAAACCCTGAACAGAACACAGTGTGGGTGGCACTCAGGTGACCAGAGAAATAAAGCAGAGGTGGTAAGGTAAATGGGGTAATTCTTTATATTTTTTCCCCAAGTAATGCCAGCAAACTAAGCGTTATACTCCAGTTTATAACTATGATGCCCATTTCAGCTATTTCTGTGTGTGCAGATTCCTGTGTGCTTGGGTATCTATGTGCACATATGTGTGCATCCATGTGGAGGCCAGAAGACAACCTCAAGTGCCATGCCTTGGGTGCAGTCTACTTTTCTGTTGTTACTTTGCTTTGGTTTTGAGACAGAATGTCTTACTAGCCAGGTACTCCCCAAGCATCCCCCAAGATATCTGGCCATCGAACCCCAAGAATCCACATAGCACTACAATTACAAGTGCACCATCCTGTGGTGGCTTTCTTTTTAAATTATTATTATTAAATGTGGGCTCCGGGAGATCAAACCCCTGTCCTGGTGTCTGCGAGACTAACTCACACAGTACCCGCTAAGCTATCTCCCCAAGTCCACTTAGCCACTTTTTGCCCCACAAAAGCCTCTGGCTAGATAATGCAACCCCATATTTAGTACAGATTGAGGGAAAGGCTTCCTTCTAACAATCACCCTATTTCTTTCATTTGAGTAGCTTACATGGTGAGAGCTGCTGTGGGCACAGAATAACAAAGTTTTCTCCTCACCTTGAACCTTGCACACCCAGTCTCGTAAACAGAGAGTCTTGGAGTTTCAGGCAGTAGCTATTTCAAGCTCTCTGCCTCTTCCTTACCGACTTAATTAACTACTTGTTCCCCTGGTGTGTGTCTTGTCATTTCTTCATCTGCTTTTGGTGTTTCTGGGTCTGTGTCTTTCTTGCACTGGAGTTTGTTTTCTTAAGGATGACTTTCACTGCATCCAAGGTACAGGGATGTCTTGCATTTGGCATGAAATATAGTCTTGGTCTTTGTATTGACTGTAGAGTACCCAAGTGTTTCCAATACTAGTTATTGTACAGCTGCTTAATGATAATAAAAACCATTTTCAAAGACAGCACAGCTTTGTTGTGATAAATATCTAACTTCTATCCCCTTTGAAAGCATTTTCTTCCATTTTTACAGGTCCAGGAATGACCTGCAAAAAAGACCACATGATAGAATTAAAAAAAAAAAAAAGATAACTTAGAGAAAGCAGGTGCTTGAGAGATGTTTAATTTTTTTTATCACTTCTTAAAGGAAACTGTGTTTGAGGGACAAGGCTAATCTTAAGAGAATGGCCATAGAGAAAGTTCAGCAGGTCCAACTGGGCGTTAATGTTAACTTCTATGTAAATATATCTGATTTATGTCACTTTAACATATAGGCGGCTTTAGGGATATTGACTAAAGTAAATGAGGTGAAGTAATTTCGATTGTTTATTCTGAGTGTAGGTTTCAGAAGGTGTGAGTGGCAGAGGCTGGGTAGCTCCCGAGAGGGACCCACTCCTTTTCAGCCCTAATCTAACACTTTATCCTTGCCTCTTGCAGAGCAGAGTGTCTGACAGTGGGAGTGGAGGAGGCCTTTGCTAAGCTCCCAGGTGCTGTTTGTCTTCAATTAGCTCAGGCATTTCCCCACCTCAGGGTCGTGTGTGCAGATCTTTCTCTTCCAGATCTTTCTCTCCCAGTCGCATTTTGCAGTAGCCCTCTCCCCTCCAGATTCCTAGATGTTGGATAAACAGCTGCTTCTACAGAAGAGGCAACTTTCTCAGTTTAGAAGTTGTTATGGCTAAATGGCTGAAAATGTGTTGTGTAGTTTCACTAGGAATTTCTCAATGGTTTGCAGCTGCTATTGAGTGTTTTAAAAACCAACGTTCCTCTTCTTTAATGAAGCATGGAGAGAATTATTTCGGAGTTGCGTTTTGCGCTGCCTCCTCAGAACTTGCCAGAGGAATACTTGAGAACGTTGTTGGTCATCTCAAACATGAGCAGGAATAGTTTTTACATGAAAAAATCTATTTTTTTGGCCGATTTATCAGAATGGAATCTATCTGTAGTCCACAGTGGAGCTGATGGAAAGGTGATTTTTGATGGTGACAAAACAGGTCTTTTAGGTGCAGATCTGTTCAGCACCCAGGCTGTTGAAATCCAAGATATGTGTTGCTTTTCCCGAGTTTGATTCCGTTCTTAGATTTAAAAGAGGACTTTTCAGGGGCTTTTAGTAACTTTTAAATTCGTGGCTAAGATGAGAATTGGAACATTCTACAGTACTTAACAGTAGTTTAATGATAGTTTGTATTTGTCAGAATCCTGCTTTGCCCCTCCCCTGAGGCCCCAGTTGTCTGTATGAACTGGTTTGAGAGGCTGCACAGTTATCTGTCCTCTGGAGGGTCAAGGGATTGCAAATCTGAGAAGTTTCTGGGATTGGCTCCTGGGGTGGGGACTACTATATAAGGATGAGGAAAGGGGACTGGCTGCCTTTGATTCTCCAAGTACTTCTGTCATTCAGTTAGTCTATCAGCAGAGATAGTGGATGCTCGGGATAATTATTTATGGCCATTTTTTTTCCAACTGCACCTCGGCCCAGCGCAACGCAATGTGGCGCATACATCCCCTGTTTTCATCAACTTTGTGTAATCTATGAGTTTATGATACACCGAAGAGCAATAAATTTGAGGAGAGAGATAATTACCTCTGACAGACTTACAGAAATGAGGCCGCAAGAGGAAGCAACTAGAGGATTGCCTAAGAAAAGGCTCCAGTTACTTCACATGGGGAGAATGGTCCACACAAGAGACACTCACTTGTCGAGAGTCACAGCCTGGTGCGTTGCACAGGTGATAAAATGAAGTGACGACTTCTGTGATTCTCTTCTTCAAATCAGACATTTTTCATAGCTTAACAATATGGCCTTTTTAATTTTTAAAATGGAACTTTCTGGTGGAGGAATTCAAGGCGTTTAGTGTGGGAGGAAGCAATGGTGAATCCTTAGGCTGTGCACTGTGCCCTTTAACTTCTCATAATTCTGAATTATTTTTGAGGAAACTATTTAACAGCCACCTGACCTTAAAAATTAGTTTTCCTTTCCCTTTGGTGGCTCCTGTAGTTGGGGTGGTGGGCCTCAGGGGTATGAGTTGGGGAGTGGTTCACTTGACTTCCTCTTGTCCCTCTCTCAGTGTAGGGCTTCTTTACAAGGGGTAAATAGTCTCGACATCTATAAAGAAAGAGCCTCAGAGTGGAGTGGTTTACCCTACTATTGTACTTAATTTTCTAATTTCTGAATTAATAAGAAAGCATGGGATACGTAAGAGATTGGGCCTGGGAATATAGCGCAGCTGGCAGAGTGCATGCTTAACACGCGGGAAGCTCTGGTCTGGTTTTGAGCACTACATGAAACCTGCCATATTGGCACACACTTGTAGTTGGCACTTAGGAAGTACAGGCAGGGGAAACAGAAGTCCAGGATTATCATTGGCTATTTGCCGAGTTCCTGTCCATCCTGGGATATATGAGACTCCATCTCTAAAAGAAAATATGAGAAAACCACAAACGAGGGAGTTGGAGAGATGGCTGAGAGGTTAAGAGCGCTGGCTGCTTTTCCAGAAGACCCTGGTTCAAATCCCAGCACTGACATGACGACCCACAATCGTTTGTAACTCCAGTTTTAGGGAGTCCGATGCTATCTTCTGGATTCGGACACTGCATGCACTTGGTGATACATTCAGGCAAAGCACTCACACATAAAACAAAACAAAATCTAAGAGACAGAGACAGAGGGAGAAGTAGGGAGGGAGAGGGAGATTCCTCAAGGCAGAGAGTAAATGGTTTGGAATTTCAGTGTCTTTAGTTTGTTTTTTTATGATTCTTCTTTGCTGAGCCAAATCAAGCCTTTAACAATGGAGATGTCATGATCTTGAGAGGGGAGACCGAGAGGATCTAGCTAGAATATTCTGGGAGAGCATGTCTTATTTTTGAGGGGCTCCTTTGACGAGTTTAACTGAGGAAGAAAATGATTGCAGGGTGTTTATAGTCAGGCCAATCTGTCTTTGCCTATGGCAGCTCTCAGCAGCAGGGTCTCCACACAGTGACTAGAGAATTCTTTGAAGTGGGTACTCCCAGAGAAGAAAGGGAAGAGCCAAAAGGTTTGGGTCCCCCTATAAATTAAACTCATCGTCAACAGGGATCAGAGTGAGAAACTTTTAACTGTCCAGTTTTTCCTTCTGTCCACACACCCCCTTCCGCTCGCTTGCCTCCTCCATGCCCCGTGAATAAATATCAAGTAGGTTTGGTGTTCATTACTCTTTGACGTGAAAACATAGGTGATTCATCAGGCTAACTCAGGAGGGACAGGAGATAACATTTTTCTCCCTGAGCACCAAGCTAGGTTACACTGAAGTGAATTCCCAGAAAAGCCGTAAAATAGTGAAATAATCGTAAGACAGATACTAACTAGGTCGACAGCTATACGGCGCACAGGACCTTGAAGTCAGGCCTCTGTGTTGTGGCAAGACAATACTTCTGACCATATGGTATCATGGCAGGCTGGCTGTGGAAGTCGGTGGCTGCCTTTTGTTTGGGGAACTCTCCCAGCCATGGGTCTGTGGGAGCTCACAGTGACTTCCTGTCTCCCTGGCAGGCCGTGCTCTTGGCCCTGGGCCAGGCTTGCTGTACTACTGCAGTCCCGGGCCAGGCCCAGGAGCTTGCATTTGGTAAGCAAGCATTCATTGCTCCTGACTTTGGTCACTCAGCAAACCGTTTGTCCCACAAGTACAAACTGGACCCTTTTTTCATGGTAGCTCCGTGGCAACTATTACAAAGAGAGCATTTTTACATGCATACTAATTAATTAATAGATGTATAGAATCCCGGATACTCAATATTCCTGGTGAAAGTGAATTTTTTTTTTATTTTACTTTTAGCATTTTTCAGAGCTCTTTTCAAGTTGCCTCACCATTCCTAAGGCTCAACTAGCTAAAGAGAGACCCCCACCTATCCAGTTTTTACATAGGGCTAAAACAGGCCCTATGCTTAGCCTGGGTCTATTTTTTGAATGTGTGAAGCCAGCATGTGCGTGTGCATAAAAAGGCTGATTAACTCCACTTTTTTTCTGGAGAGGTCTCCTCTGCCACTGCGCTGGCTGTTCCCAAGGCCAGGGTTTCTCTGTCACCCTGAGTCCTGGATGTCTCTAATCTCTGTTGGTTATGGCCACTCATCCTGGCTCCTTTTTTTGCCCCCCAGATATGGAAATGATCCCCAAAAGAACACATGGATCTGGGAAAGGTTCTTTCACACACAGCAGAAGGCGAGACCAGCAAGGCTCACACTCCATGAGGGGAGGCTGGAGCCTGTGCTATTGTGCCCGTGAGGGAGAATATTTTTATTCCAGGAACTGAATGGAGGAAATAGAAGCCACTCACACTTGATCGAGGAACATCAAAAGCCACCATATTCTTGGTCTCTATGAGATTTCCATCCTTCTTTCATGTGTGTATATCTGTGTTTGCCTGTGTGTGTGCATGTGGAGACCAGAGGTGGCTGTTTGGTATCGTCCTCTGTTCTTCTTGTATCTTGAGGGAGGAATATTGATACAACAGTCTATCCAATCAGCCTGCTCCAGGAACTACCTGTCTCCACAGAGTGCCGTGTTTTTACATCCACCAAGATTTTACATGGGCACTGGGGATTTGAACTCAGGTTCTCATACTTTTGTGGCAATGGATTTACCCAGTAAGCCATTTCCTAGCCCCTAGGAAACCTTTTGATGTAGAATATCTATGAAGGTTGATTTGGTTATGATGGTGAGATAAATCTATTTTTTCTTCCTCATGAACAAATGTCATTTCAAAGCCAATTCTGCTGTCTCTTGTATGTATGTATGTATGTATGTATGTATAATGTATGCATGTATGTATGCATGTATGTGTGTCCTACTAATGACTAATCAGAGATTTTTTATTTAAACATTGTGCTATGTTATGGGAATTGATTTTTTTTTCCTTTATCCTTTTCACTTTTGATTTTTGGCCTTGGTGGGGGGGGGGGGGAGGAAATGTTTTTAAGTCCAGAGAATTAGTCTGCTTGGAAATCTTTTATAAGTGTATTTGTACTTGCTGTGTTAAGTCAGGGTTTAGGAACTTTTGTACCTTGCCCTGGAAGCTATTCAGAATATCCTGAGGCAAGAGTAGGGTCCTCTATTTTATTGACTTACTAGTTGGTTTGTACCAGTAACTTGTGTGTGAACCTCTCGTTGGTAATGCATCCATACAAAGTCCTTCCCTTGGGTCTCATGGGTCAGTAAAACAAGCTGAATGCTTTCCTTCTGTATCCTGGCCCTCCTTGTTCTACTGCGACCCTATCGCTTCTTGAGGGTGAGGTGCAAAGATGGCAAAAGGAATGAGTGAGGCATAAATCAGGCAGCCAGAAAGGACACATGGGAAAAAGTTGAAATTTCTATAGCCGAAGTACCCTGTTTCCTTGGAATTTCTAAGTATCTTTTTTAAACGTGTGTGTGTTTGTGTACATGCTTGCGTGTACATATGAGTGGGTACACACTATGGAATGCACATAGAGGTCAGAGGACAGCTTTCAAGAGCTGGTTCCTCTCCATCCACCATGTGTATTTTGGGACTCTATCTCAGGTCATCAGGCTTGGTGGCAACATGTCTTTCCTCACTGTCCTGCCCACCCATAAGTTTGTAAATATCCTTACAGTCATTTTATATTTTCAGAATGCTAGCAGATATTCTAGCTATGCAGTGCATTTGTGAGACAAATATAGCAAGACCCTGCTCACTTTCCAAGTCACCAAATAAGCAAGTGGCCAAACAACACTGGGGCTGTCTGCTCTGTCTGTGGTTTCACTGCTCCAGTTTGGGAAGAAGAAATCAGAATCTTGAAATCTAACCATGTTGTTTTTATAAACTGTTAAGAAATAGGATCTTTGGGGATTCTGAGGACAGATGAATTTTATGTATATAAAAAACCTTGTGCCCTAATGAGATTTGTATTGTAATTATTTAATACCTAGAGGACTCTTGGAGATGAACTGTGGGGGGTTCTCTGCATTATAGCTGGCAAGGCACTACAACCCCATCACTTTGTGCTTCTCTCGTTGTTGTCCCAAGCAGTCACAAAATGCTTCAAAAATCACAAAGTGATTCAATTATATGTATCTTTTGGGGTGTGTGTAGTTATACAGCGTGTAGTTACCATTCTAAGGTGCCAAGGATATTAAGCCTGTATGATGGTTTAGTGGTCCGTGTTCATTGCCTTGTGATTGACGGCACAAGTTCCTTTGGACAGCGTTACCACTTGGATAAGAGAATCCGTTTTAGGGCCGGGCAAAGTTTATCTACTAATTTTTAAGTTATACAGATTTTTATTATTTTTGAGACAGGATCTCTTTCTATAACTTAGGCTGGCCTCCAGTTCAAAATCCCTCTGTCCCAGCCTCCTGAGTGCTGAGGCATGTCTGGCCTGTCAACATGTTTTTGACAGTTGGTGCTAACACTTTGATGTGAGCTCATTGATAAAATAGAAAGCAATTGGTGGCCAGCTTTATTCTAGAAACCCCAGACTTCCAAAGTTTTCAGTGAAAGAGGAGTGTGTGCAGTTATGTCTGCAAAGTCACATACTTATAAACCTAAATGGAGGCGGGGCATGGAGGTGTACACCTTTAATCCCAGCACTGGGAGGCTGAGGGAGGAGGCTCTCTTTGCATTTGAGGCCAGCCTGGTCTATAAGGAGAGTTTCAGGACAGCCAGGGCTATTACACAGGGAAACCCTGTCTTGAAAAACCAAACTAAACCAAACCAAACCAAATAAAGCAAAACCCTAAATGGATACCAAGAACAATTCAAGAAAATATGGAGGAAATACGTGTGAGCTAGGTATACCTGGTCATGTTGGATGAAAGAACAGAGAACCGATGTTTCTGGGGGTGTTTGTACAGCGTTGAAGGCTTCAGCTGCCTGCTCCCAGGGCGCTGAGGAGGGTTGTCTTGCAGACTCTGCCTTCTTCCAATGCCATTAAAGTGGTCACCAGCTCTCACCAGCGGTTGCTTCTGAGTACTGTTCAAACAACCCTGACATGGGTCCCTTGTTGGATCATTATCTGTTCTCCTATTTAATCTTTCTCTAATAACCGCGCCAAGCCCAGAGTTTTCAGGTGATCGCAGGCGAAGTTAGGAGAGGCGTCTTTCTCCCTCTTGACTGCTCAGCGGCCAAGAGCTGTGGTTACCTGTGCATTACTTTCTTGCCTCATTTCTCAGTATTTTGAGGGACCAGGTTTGTGCGGAAGTGAAGGGACACATGGAAACCTATGTCAATGCATTTTGTAAGGACCCTCTTTTTCCATTCTTTCCCACATCTCTCTTTCTTAGCTCTGTACTTACAGGAGAGCTGGAAAAGGAAATCTCTCTTTCTTTGACATTCCTTTGTTTGTTTGTTTGTTTGCATATTTTATGTGTGACTGTCTTGCTGGCATGCATGTCTGTGCACCACGTGCAGGCATGGTGCCCACGGAAGTCAGAAGAGGGCATCAGATCCCTCTGGAACGGAGTTACAGATGTATGCGAAACACCATGTAGGTGCTGGGAATCGAAGTGGACCCTGGGCAAGAAAGAGCAAACAATGCTTTAATCACAGAGCCCTCTCTCCAGCCCCTTCTTTGCCATTCTTCAGCTCCATATTTCCGAGGCATGCTTGTCAATGCCGGGCCCATCTTGAATGGCAGAGTGAAGTTAGGCATGATGCCACACACCTTTAAATCCAGCACTTGGAAGGCAGAGGCAGAAGGTTCTCTGAGAGTTTGAGGCTAGCCTGAGCTACATAGTAAGTTCCAATATAGCCAGGGGTATGTAGAGAGACCCTGTTGCAACAAACAAACAAATAAGACTCAAAACAAAACAACAATAATAAAAGCTGCAGAGTTGCAGGCAGGCTTGACAACATTATATGGCCCCACCCTGGCACCTCCCTATGGTAAACAAGGTCTGAGTGCCCAGTTGACCCCAGTTCCTTTGGAGAGATGTTACTTTTCTTACTAGGAGAGGCATGTGGGAATGATGACATCATGATGTCCCAGATAGAAATTGAAGTGAACTGCGGAGATAGCTCAGTCAGGAGAGACCTTGCCTTGCAAAGATTTGAGGTCAAGCGCCAGAGCCCAGGTTTTAAAAGAAGTCAGTCATGATAGATGTGATGGCACACATCATAAATCCCAGCACCGGGGCGGAAGACACAGGCAGGTCCTTGGCTCACACTAGCCAGCCAGCCTCGCCTTCACAAGTTCCAAGCCAGTGTCTCAATAAACAAGGCTCCTGGCAACTGAGTTTTATCCTCTTCTCTCTGCATGTACACCTGCACTTGGTACACACAGGCACACACACACACGCACATGCACACGCACACGCACATGTCCCTGCTCCACACTTGACAAGAGACAACATTCCTGATTTTACAGGGGTGAGGGATACAAGGAATATGTACTCTGAGGAAGGCCAGTGGTGGATGGCCAGCCCTTTCCATCTCAACCTCACAGTCTCCGTTACAAATGTTCTTATGCCACTATCAGCATCAACACTCACAGGTGTCCCTGTACGTGAGAGCGGAGATGGCTTAGGGGGACCAGATGGCTGCAGAGGTGAGAGCTATACAAGAATAGAAGAGAAAGGTGGTGGTGAAAGAAATCAAAACAAAGAATGATTGCAGACATTGGGGTATTGACTATTCATTAGTGAGAATTGATTTTTTTTTTTTGCAATGAGGAGAGAAAGTGGTTCCCCCTGCCCCCCCAACACACACATACTTTTATTAAAGACAGCTTGTGAAAACTCCTTTAAGGGGGTCGTTTGGTGGTTCTGCATAAATCCCAGGCACCCTGCGCCTCTGCAGGTGCTTCATTAGGAGGCAGCTTTGGTACCTACAAAGCTGGAACCCCACTTGAGGCAGAGTACCTACCTTCTGCTTCTTGCTTTTCTCACCCATCCTTCTGAGGTTTGTGGACTGTGTGCTCTCTTTACACTCAGCCTGCATGGTCTCAGAGGAGGTCTCTTCTCTAGGTTTCCCAGTGCAAATCACCAGACCAGTGCCTTCCTCTGATAGCTGTGTTAATCTGTGTCACACACACAGAATTTCTGATGATCACCTATAAACAATGTTCCCACTGTCAAAGCTGGTGTGGCCCTCACTGCCGCCCAGGAGGGGCAGTTTAGTAAAAGGAAGTGTTATACAGGGAGCCAGGAACTCAGGTTTACTTTAGATCTGTCACTCACACCATGTGACTGTGACCCAGTCACCTAATTTCTGAAGACCTGACTTGATGTGATTGATCTGTCAGACCACTTTACAGTAAGTAAGAAATAGACTCATGGGCAGAGAGTGCTTGCCTAACGTGCACAGACCTCTGAGTGAATGGTTGCGAGCCCATCACTCTAGATTGAGATTGGGTAGGATCAAAAGTTCAAAGCCATTCTTGGCTACGTAGGGAATTCTAGGCCAGCTCTAGGGCCTGAGTTACATAAGGCCCTGTGTAGAGGAAAAACAAACCCCAAACTCAATTTATGAAATGCAAGTTTCAGTACTGTAGATCCAGGCCATACTGCTGCTGTAAGTCCTCAGAGTATCTACCCTTCTCCTTTTCCACCCCAACCACAGTAAAAACAAAACAAACTTTCACTCATGTAACTGAAGAGTTTTATCCTACAGATCATACTTATAAATCTCTCCCCTCCACCCTCCTTCTCTCTCCCCCCTCCTCCCCCACCCAGGGCCACCTCTGAGACAGGGCTCACATAGAGGAGGCTAGCCTTGGAACTCACTGTGTAGCCAAGGCTGGCCATGAGCTCCCCTCCGTCCCCCACTCCAGTGCCAGGATTATAGATGTGCACCATGGGCCCTGGCAATACTATTTTTTTTTTGTTTGTTTTTAACAGACAGTGAAACTCGGCTTCATCATGTTTTTACCGATTAGTCTCAGGCCTTCCAGGACTAGGCTCTAGCTCCTCCGCTAGGCCAGCACGCTTTTCTTCCAGGGTCTTCGGATATCTTTCACCATTATTTAGTTAGTGCCATCCTTCTACCCCTAAGAGTGAAGCCAACACATGCTTGTAAATGTCATTTCTCGGTGATTTGTAGGTAAATTTCTTCCTTCCATAAAGGTAAGAAATAGCTCAAGAGTTTTATGCTTATAAAAAATGTTACTATTCAAAGTGCAACATACAGACCCTTGCAGCGGATATGACAGTGACCTTCAGATGACTTCTCAGACTTGCAGTTTCTTATTGGTAGCCTCTTCCAAACAATACACGGCTTTACTAATCACATCTGCTTGCACTTCCTTTCTTCCTTAGAAAATATGTCTAGTTTTTCATTTTTGTTTTATTGAGAGTGTCTTGTGTTGGTATATTCTAGGCTAGCCTCAAACTTGCTTGATAACCTAGGATACCTGGAACTTAATATTCTCCTGTCTAACCCTCCTAATGTATGTTTGGAAAGATAAAACTGTGGATTGTGGATGTGTCCCATGAGAAAGCATGCAGGACTCATCATATCTATCAATGAAGGGGGCACAGGAAATAAAACACAAACACTGTCTGTTTGCTTTTGGAGAGCTTTAACTTCTTAGCAGGTGGGTCAGCACATTTTCTAAATTAATTAAAAATTTAGAGCTGGGGCAGTGGCTTGGTGGGCAAAGTGCTTGCCTCACAGGACTCAAGAGCTGGTTTTATCACCAGAATCTGGGGGAAGCTTTGGTCGTATGTGCCGGTAATCCCAGGGGTCTATAATGAGGTGGGAGGCAGCTATAGGAATCCCTGCAAGCTCTCAGGCCAGCCAGCCCGGCACGTTCACTGGCAAATAATAAGAGACCCTGACTCAAGGTAGAAAGTAAAGACCAATACCCAAGGTTGTTCTTAGGTATCACATAGGTGCTGTAGCATGTCGGTGTCTGTACTCACATGAGCACGAACACACATACACGTGTGTGTGAGCAAGGGGAGAGAGACAGAGATTGAAAATATTTCTGCATTACCATGTTTGCATGACCCCAATAAGATCAAACATTTATCTGAAGTGACATATACATCTATTGTGTTCTGCACACACAGATATTTGCCCGTCCTTATTGGTCCCCCTTGTCAAACATTTTTTTAAAAGATCTTTAAAGTCTTGAAGTCAGATTTTTTGAGAACAAGTCATATTTGTTTACAATTCCAAAGTAGTATTGGCAGGGGTGGGAGTGGGGGTGGGGGTCAGGGGTGGGGGTCTGTGACCAAATTCAAGGAAGGAAGGATGAGGTGAATGAAGCAGGTGGAGAAGTTTAGTGTCTGGCTTTTGCTTAGCAGTTATACAGGATATACGGATAAGCTATGTGCCCCGGGTCTCAGTTGAGAAACAAAACACTTGAGGTTTGCCTGCTTCTGGTATCTGTGTCTCTGGGTGTCTGGCATCTCCAGTGGATGCTTACTTTTGTGACTGATGCCTTTGTTGCCTTCAGAGTCATGGAACAGTAGCGAGGCTCATTTTTTTTTTTTTTTTTTTTTCATCCTGAATGACCAGCCGAGCTTTGGTGCTGGTAGTTGCCCCACTGATGGTCTGTCTCTCCTTCCTTTTCTATTTGTTCCTGTTCTCCGGTCCACTGGCTCAGTCCATCATTCCAGGGGAAGTAACCACACAGGGAAAAATCTACCTCCTCTTTGGCCTTCGACTCTTGGTGATAAATACAGCAGTCAAAAAATCAATTTTGTCTTAATTTGCTCAAAAGTAATTCTTTCAAGCTATGTACGGTGTGGCTCAGGGCTAGAACATATTCCTAACATGCAGGAGGCCTGGGTGTGATGCCCCAAACTGTGTAAAACCAAAAAGACTCACTCAGAATAGGAAAAGCTCATGTAAGACTCTCCAGAGTGCAAGGACTGAGTAGTACCCTCCATGTAGAATGTTGGCTCGACCTTGAAGCTGGAGTGTGAATGAACAAGACAGCTGGTATGCACAGCATCCAGGTGTTGACTAGCAATTACCATGGTCCTGGACGGGATGGATTCCCCTGACCCTAGCCATGGAAAAAGGTACTGACCACACTGACAGCTCACGTTTCCAGAGTACACACATGCCAGACACTGTTTGTAATACTTCGTAGGGAATGTCCCTTTACTTTTACAGTGTTACCCTGTGACTGTTGTAGTTATGGTTTCCATTTTTAAAATGAGGATACTGAGTCACGGCCTCCAGTTGCTTATCCTGGCTCATAAGTGGTAGAACCCAGCAACACTGGTCCCAGTAAGAAACTACCAGCTTGGGAACTCAGGAAAGCTTTCTTCTAGGGACATTGGAACAGGGTTGGGGGCAACTCATAAAGATCTTTCTCTAACCCTCAGATTCTGATTGTCATTATTGGCTTCTGACTGGTGTCTCTGCTCTAATATTCAGAGTTGTGCAGGTGACTGCTCTGTCTGTGGTCCTACCTGTGGCTCTTGCTATTATTATTGATCTTGGTTGGTCCAGTCCGTCAATCGCCTCTACTCTTAAACTGATGGAGTCGAAATTTTGTTGGGCCTTGACCATATATATGCTCAGAGGACCAGAATGGCTGGTCGTCCGTGCCATATCCTGTTTTCAGTGCTGACACAGTTAGCATGAGTCCTGCGCAGAGCTGCCACTCCGTGGGATGTGACAAACACCCAGCACATCCTTGAAGACTCTGGACTCATTGCATATCCAAGCACTCTGTCCCTGGCACAGAGGTGCCTGCCAAAGTGCAGTGCTTTCTGCTGTTTTACTCACCCATGGTTATCTAGAGTCTTCTGGAGTCTTTGGAGGTTTTTTTGCTTTTGTACCTTCTCGGGTAATGAATGCTCACTCTATAAAGAAGCAGTCTTGCCTCTTTAGAGTTCCAGGGAAATCTTCACAAAGATGGAAGAAGTTTAGAGCAAACTGTTAAGTAAGACAGAGGAGAGCTAAAGGGAGCCAAGGGTGTTTGCAGATGCAGGAGCGGCTGTCTGATGTGCTGTGGATGTTGAGTGAAACATTAGGCAAGGGCAGTGTCTGTCACTTAGCAAGGTCACTGTATTTGGTGGGACAGTGGTTTAGGAGCTCATCAGCACAGTAGATCATCATTTCACTCTTGGTTAGCTCTCAATGTGCACGTAAATTGGAACCAATTAAAACATATGCATATTTATATGTATGTATACACAAGCTGACATGTGTCTATCTGGCCTGACTTGCATTCTCTCATGCTAAAGCTGAATACTTTCAGGGAAGGCACTTTCCATTTGGGCTCAGTTTCCCCATCTGTAAAGTAGTTCCTTCCTCCTAGTATTTATGTAAAGACAGAGATGTAATTTGTGTAGAAATTTTAGCAACAATCTGGGTATATAACGCACTTTCTATAAATACAAGCTGTTATTCTTGGCATATCACCAGGATGCCCACTCTATGCCTTCTGATGGTAGGCTCAGAAGGTACCAATGTACCAATGAGAGAGAGAGAGAGAGAGAGAGAGAGAGAGAGAGAGAGAGAGAGAGAGAGAGAGAATCTCTAGCTTTGTAGTAAGTGTTGAAGGAGGAGTTGAGCTTCTGCTAGCTGTCTTGTATTTCTATAAGAAACAGGGTTTAGCATGTCTTGGTTATGATCCAGATGAGTCCATGTGAGTCCAGATTTTCCCTCACACTTTTCTCTGGGTCATTCATTTTAGACTTACCACACACTGTTTACCACCAAGTGTCACTCGTAAGACAGAGGCTGGTGTCAAGCATTGCAATGCTATCAGGAGGCTTTATAAGTAGCAGTGGATGGTAGTCATGGGCAACACAGAGTTTGGCAGGGTACCAGGCATTTTTCGGTGGGCTGAGCCTGAAGGTTTGGGAAAGAGTGGTGGGAGAAGAGGCCTGCCTGTGTGATAGACAGACCCTGAGATACTGGGAACCTTCTCTGCTGTGCTCAAGACTTTAACAATGTAATATAGGTGACAAGAAACCACAAAAAGATTGTAATCAAGGCAGTGGTATGTATGTTCATTAGACTTTAGATAAGGCAATGGGTGATCATACAAGAGATAGTTTTGAGTCAAATGCAGATAGGAAAGCCAGTCAGGGTATTACTGAATATCCCAGCAAGAAATGTTGAGGGGCTTAAAGTCAGGGAGCGATAGGTGGAGATGAAGATGACCTAGTCAATAAGAAACTCATTGACTAGACAAGGTGAGGAGGGAAAGATACTGGAGGTGACTCCCAGGTTCCCATCTTCAGCAACCTAGGAACTAAAAGAGAAACCTTGGTTTATTTATTTATTTTTTGTTTGTTTGTTTGTTTGTTTTTGTTGTTGTTGTTAGTTTTGTTTTGTTTGAAACCGGGTTTCTCTGAGTTCCAGGCCTGTCCTAGAACTCACTCTGTAGACCAGGCTAGCCTCAAACTTAGAGATCCACCTGCCTCTGCTTCCCAAGTGCTGAGATTAAAGGTGTCTGCTCCTTCCCCCTGGAGAAGAGTAGGGGCAGAACTTTGGGATGCACGATACTCAGTGTGGTTTGGAAGATGGGGAAGGAAGAGTACAGTTGATCATAGTCACCAAGACCAAGGGTGAAAAGCAAGAGAAGGCAGCTACTTTTGTCACAGGGCAAAACAAGGGCTAAGTGTGTCTTGGGATTGACTATGGGAAAGTATGAGCAAAGGAAGTCTCCAGAAGGTTGTAGTAAGATCAGAAACCAGACTAGACTGGGAAGGACCAGCAGACATAGTGGGAAGGAAAAGAAGCCAGGAGGGGCTCTCATCTTCCAGGAAAGGTCCCTTCAAAGGCTGGCTTGGCTTTGGGGGACAAGATGTCTTCAGTCACTATGATCTTGTAGTTCTTGTTGTTATACCACGCCCCTGTCCCCAGTGCAATTATGTTACTTTATAGAGACAAGATCTTGCCTTCCAGGGTACTTCTGGGCTCAAATGTTATTGCTCGTAATATTAGTCTTTTCTCATCTCAAAATATGATCCATTAAAATCAATGGTATTGCATCATTAAGATATGTACCGTCTCCTGTACCTGGGGCCAGAGACATACATATATGGTTTGTACATACATATATGTGAGTATATGTATTATATAATTTTGATCCTTGCAAATGATGAATATGATGAATAAAGTCCTATTATTACTAATAATTCATTCATCCACCCATCCCTTCTTTTTTCTCCTTCCTTCCTTCCTTCCCCTCCCACCTTCTCTCTTTACCACTAATTCACGATCTTTCTTCGTCCACCTTCTAAGGCCTAGACTTAACAGGTCGACACCACTATACGCATCTAATTACTAATAATTTTATGTGATGACAATATTCACTGTTTCAAAAAAAACATACTTTAACAGCTACTGTTTTGTAAAAGTGCTCATCTTACTGGGAGTGCTCCAGTGTAGTGCTCCAGTGTAGATATCTTGGTATTAGTTCTTGTGTACTATGAGTAAAATGTGTTTTGGTAAACACACAGAAATTAAATGTGTTGAAAAGTAAGTTGAACTTAATTTAAAAAAAAAAAAAAAAACAAGACAAAACACACATGCCATTGCTCACTTTCTTTCATTAAAAGACATTAGAAAACAATTAATTTCTGTGAATTACTTCTCTTGAAAGAATTTGTCTCTTTGGTGTTGGCTAGGGGGCCCATGTAGACTAAGTATTGGTTTCTGGTGCTAGGTTGTTCTGTGATCCTGATGCCATAAACTACGATTCCCCAGGCTGCTGCCATCTGCATCTTGGGCTTTCTTGATTTAAGAGCAAAATCCACCACATGTTTCCTAGGAGTTACTAGCTAACTGATTAAAGTTGGAAGTAAGCCTGGGATTCCTAAATCACAAAATGCTAACTCAAAACCCCACATTTTGTGGTGTGAGTGCTGTCTGTCTGTCTGTCTGTCTGTCTGTCTGTCTGTCTAATCCAGTCTCAACATGCTTCAGAACTGCAGCCCCAGGAACCCAGGTCCAATATATGAGCTTGAGACTCTGTTGTACGATTCTTGGTCTGTCGCCTAGAACTTCCTAGGATCTTCAGGAGGAACTTTTTCTATTTTGTTGTATACTTTTGAAACAGGCTTTCTTACTCAGACTGGCCTTAAACTTCTAATGTAGTAAAGGATGACCTTGAACTTCTGATCCTCTTGTTTCCATCTCCCGAGTGCTGGGATTACAGGTGTGGACTACCTTGCCTGGCTTATGGAGTGCTGGGCGTGGAGCACAGGAACCTACCAGTGTTAGGGAAAAACAGTATAATTGAGCTACAGCCCCAGATTCTGAGGGGTGACTTGTGTGGATCTTTCGCCCTTGAGAGAGCATTTCTGACTGATGTTACCTATAGATGTACTTTCAAGAGAGACTTGAAAATGGCTGAGTGTTTTGCCATCCTAGCAACTAGCCCAGGCTGCTCTGGTCAGCATTGCTGAAGGAAATCGCTGTGCTGCTGTAGAAACTGGGCGCTGCCTTCAAAATCTGCTAGAAAGACACACAAGCCAACCGCAGCTCTCTGGTGGATGTATCTGACAGACAGTCAAGAAGCGGCTGTCTGAGGGGTTGCCTTAACACAGTGTCTGGTTCTTCAGCTCTATGGGAGCTGACTTCCTGGTGCTGGCCAGCACACTGCAGAGCACATGGTTAGGTGTTAAGACACAGGTTCCAGTAAGATGACGTGGAGAAAAAGAGCTGACGTGATTGTTAACGATCTTGGTGGATGAAGGTCTGTCTCTCTGGAAGGAACTTGGACTGCAACGTTTGAAAGTTGGAGAGGAGAGAATGTTGAGTTTTTTGGCGTTTGCTTAGAGATTTTGAGAGTAAATCAAAGTAGCCTTGCTTCAAAACTGGAGTAAGTCTTTCATTTCTAGCCTTCATTGCTTTAGGGTTGACTGGGAAAGGAGACAGGGAGAATGCTATTTTTCTTTGGGCTGCACAGACTGGCCTGTTTTCATCCCAGGAAACTTGGTGAGGGTTCATTCCTCGTCCTCTGCCTCTTTATGCCTGAGAACTTTCTTGATACCTTATCTTTTATTTTATTGTTCAAGGAGGTACGCAGTCTCGTTCTATACAAAAAGAAATCAGAGGTCTCTTGAAGGTGTTGTTTCCTCCAAATTGAATGTAAGATTTTTTTTTTAATTCCTGAAATGGCATCTCATTTCCTTCTAAATGATGGGGAAGCACTGTGGACTTCACGCATGACTCTCCCCTTGAGGTCATCCGCCCTGTTTTATTCTGTAGCCTTGAAAGGAGATTCCTCCACAGACTTGATTAGACTCAGGTGTCAGAAAGTGGAAGAAGATATAAGGAAGGTGGAGAGGAGAGAGGGGATGGAAAGGGGGAGGGAGACTGTATCCAAACAAGTTGAGTCATTTCTCACCTATTTCCTAAAACTCTTTCTCCCTCTCTCTCCTCCCCTTCCCACTCTTCCCTCCCTCCCACCCCCCTCCTCTCACTATTGCACTATTCAGAGGTGAGCATGTATTAAATTTGAAGCATAATTTTGCAGACTTAAAACATTATGTACACTGTCATCCACATGTGTATTTCCCCAATTGATTCTGTAGTTAATTTTATGGTTTATTTTGTTGTGTTTTTGTTTGTTTGTTTGATTGGTTGGTTTGGACTGAATTGTTTTTGAGACAAGGTTTCTCTGTGTAGCCCTGGCTGCCCTGGGATTCTCTGTAGACCAGGCTGGCCTCTCCTTTCTAAGTGCTTGGATTAAAAGCATGTGCCACCACCCCCAGCTTGTTGTGTTTTTATAAACCACAATAATATACCTCAGAATATAGAGGAAAAATAAAACAAAACAAAAAAAGTAATTGGTATGAAAAATGCCAGATGTCTCTGACTGTAGTTATTTCTTTAAAAAGCCATAATGCTGCTAGGCTGTGCCGTGGTAGAGTGCTTGCCTGACATCTGGGAAGCCCTGGGTTCAGTCCCAAGCACCCCCTACCCACTTTTTTCCCCTTTGAAGAAGTTAGAAATGCTCACAAGTTCTGTTTTTGTCTTATTTGTGATTGTGTGGGCATACTGATTAAGTAGAGGCTGGAGGAGGTTGGAGGCTGAGACAGTAAATCAAGGAAGACTCAGACCTTATCAGGCACCCCGGTACTCCAAGCACCCACAGTCCTGGCCTAATCTTTAGTCAAATATTGGCATTCTTTATTTTGGGACACTTTCAGACTTACAAAACGATTTTTTTTTTTTTTTTTTTTGCAAAACAGAGAGAATTTTGGCTATTCTTTCGCCAGAGTTATTTTTTTAGCACGGGGGATTGAACCTGGAGCCTCTTACATGCTAAGCAAACGCCCTAGCATAGAGCTACGTCCCCAGCTATATCAGTATTAAGTACATAAATGTCTAGTATATTTACATTGTTTTGTTTCCAGCCCTGACTGAATGTCATTCTGACTGAACAGCGTCATCTCATAGGATCCCTTTGAGTAGTTCTGCTTCTCAGCGTCTCACCCTGGGTGTCAGCACAAGCTGGAACACTGAGAGGCAGTGGCCTGGGCGGAGGTCTTCCTGTTGAGCCCATTTACCACAACTCTCCCCTCCTCTCACAGTGTGGCCTATTCACAATTGCCAGCAGAAGAACACTTCTGCTTACTTGCAGAACCTGGAAGCCGTTCACTGTCATAATCAGGAGAAAGATGTACTCTGTACTCAAGAGAATCTGTCTTTTAAGGCCGGGTCATCTATGTCAAGCCGAGGGTGTTTACCATTTTGAAGTTCACTTGGGCCATGGAGTGGATTGAAGTGGGTGACCTGTTCCTATTTGTAGTCGGGGACGGCGGGTGTCTCTGCTTGGGGGACTAATGCACAAGACTGAAAAACCACAGCTTTAAGGAGCCAAGCAGTCAGTTCTGAGCACCCTGTCATTATGGGTGCAGATGGAGGTGGCCATCTCTCAATGTTTCTGTCCACAGTATATCCATCCAGCAGCCAGCCTTTCAGAAAAACATTTTGCCTGTAAACTTAGCAACAGGCAGACACCGTGAGAAGCTTAAAGTTAAGTCAGCCCCTCAGCTGGGATTTAGAGTTTTAGTCCGAAAGATTTCCTTTGATACCAGAAGTACTTCTTTTTTAAAACCACTGTGTGTTTTTTTAAAAATAATGGCTAAAGACCACTGCCCTGTAACCGGCTCCCAAGGATGCTGTCGAGTTGTAAACTTGAGTTTGCTGTAATCTTCAGCTCTGGGAATGAGTAAGGAAGGCATCTTTTTCTTTCTTAGCTGCAGGTAATTTCAAAGCGAAAAGACCGGCAAACCACATAGCCCATATGCTTTTCTGTGAAGGGGGAAAAGATTTAAGGAAAAACTGCCGGATTGGAGCTGTGACCAGTCTTTATATGGGAAAAGATTAATGCCGGTGGACTAACTACATCTAAAATTAGAACTGTGGGAACAGGATTATATGTAACAAAATGCAAGAGATTAATGTGTCTGTGTGTGAGTGGATCTCGAGACTTGAGAAAGGAAACTATGAAATGAATATTCAAGAAGCTATCAGACGAGTGTAATTAAATTGATTTCTGATGGGAGGCTTCAGTGGCCGAATCTTAGTTCTCTTTATGCTTATGGGATCTCTTAAAACTTTCCACAGTAATATCTTTTTGATGGCCTCTAGAAAGGATTATGTCATGACAATCCCTCTGTTTTTTTGGCTAGAGTGGAGGTTAAGGCAAAATCTTGAGGTTGGCTTAATTAGGTGAACTTTGAAAACACCCTGATAGTACACCTGGCCTTTGACTGAATTCTGTGGGAAATGCAGCTATAGGTCCCCCCCCCCCCGTTAGTAGCTGTATTAAGGGCTGAGGTAGCTAAGGGGCAGCGTGTATGCTTAGCATGTCCGAATCCTGGGTTCAGATCCCCACATTTTAGGAGATTAGAATATGAGTCAGGCTACCTTTAGCAGATGCTGTGACCGTCTGTCACTTCTCTTCCTGATAAGCTTTCGTTGTCCCCATATCCCTTAGGAAAATAATTGGTTTGGTTTAAATGATTGCACCCTGCATGCGGGGCCCTGTGTCCTTCCCTGGTGTGTCCCCCTTTGCTTGTGGGACAGAGAGAATCCGATTAGCACAGGACCTGGCTAGGAAGTGACTCTTACAGATGTTACTTTTGGAGCTGGGGACTGTTGGGTTGTTACCCCCTAGTACAATGTGCTGTAGTATAACTCTTGACCATAGGAATGAATTGGGGCTTTCTGAAACTCTTCAGTGTTACATACTGTGGTCTTGGTAGGAACCCAGTCTTTTATACTGGCATAGGGTAGATAGGAAGCCAGTCACAGTCGTTGTTCTAATGCCTGGTCCTCACCCGTGGATTAGTTAACACTCATGTGGTATTTATAGTATGATAGGCACTGTACCAAGCAGTAAAACACTCAGTGACTGGTTTCATCTTCAGAGCTACCCAGGAAGGTAGGGATGTTTCAGCTGGGGAAACTGAGGCACAGGAGTGGCCGCGTGTCTTGACTAAGGTTCTATAGCTAGTAATTGGAAGTGTGGCTCCAGGTATTCTATCCGTAGATAATTGTTGGTGTTGCTGTTTCTACTGCTGTTATTGTTTTCAGGAAAGACCTCCTGTGTGCTAGGCAAATGCTCTGTCACTGCCTCTACGCCAGCTCATGACTACTATTTTAGAAGACGAAACACATTAGGAAAATATAGAAAAAAATCCAAACTCTTAAAAGTTTAGATGTGGAGGTCGTGGCTGATGAGAGACCCCCTTTCCTGTCAAATGTCTCGTTGTGGGATAAGGAAAGGCTTGCCGCCATGGATCGCCTTATTTATGGCAGGCGTTAAAGGTGCGAGTTAGTGGGCTCTTCTCCAAAGTATTTGCATATATTACTATGTGCAGTGACCTGTGAGAAACCCTAGAAATGTCACACAAAGATTTCCCAAGAATTACTTATGCACTATATCAGATTTTCTTGGTGTTTGGGGAAAAAAAATCTCTCTCTTCTTTTAATGACATTTATTTAGTGTGTGTCTGTGTGTGTGTGTTTGTAGGTGTGTCTCTCTGTGTATGTCTGTGTGTTTGTCCGTGTGTCTCTGTGTGTATCTCTGTATGTGTTTCTGTCTCTGTGTGTGTGTGTCTGTGTGTGTGTCTGTGTGTGTTTCTGTCTCTGTGTATGTTTCTGTCTCTCTGTGTGTGTCTGTGTGTGTGTCTGTGTGTGTTTCTGTCTCTGTGTATGTTTTCTGTCTCTGTGTGTGTGTCTGTGTATCTCTGCATGTGTTTCTGTCTCTGTGTGTCTGTGTGTCTGTGTGTGTGTCTCTGTATGTGTTTCTGTCTCTGTGTGTGTCTGTGTGTGTTTCTGTCTCTGTGTGTTTTTGTCTCTCTGTGTGTGTATCTGTGTGTGTGTCTGTGTGTGTATCTCTGTATGTGTTTCTGTCTCTGTGTGTGTGTCTGTGTGTGTGTGTCTGTGTGTGTGTGTGTCTGTGTGTGTTTCTGTCTCTGTGTATGTTTCTGTCTCTTTGTGTGTGTCTGTGTGTGTATCTCTGTATGTGTTTCTGTCTCTGTGTGTCTGTGTGTGTGTCTCTGTATGTGTTTCTGTCTCTGTGTGTGTCTGTGTGTGTCTGTGTGTGTCTCTGTGTGTGTTTCTGTCTCTGTGTGTTTTTGTCTCTCTGTGTGTGTATCTGTGTGTGTGTCTGTGTGTGTATCTCTGTATGTGTTTCTGTCTCTGTGTGTGTGTGTGTCTCTGTATGTGTTTCTGTCTCTGTGTGTCTGTGTGTGTGCCTCTGTGTGTGCCTCTGTGTGTGTCTCTGTATGTGTTTCTGTCTCTGTGTGTGTCTGTGTGTGTGTGTCTCTGTTTGTGTTTCTGTGTGTGTTTCTGTCTCTCTGTGTGTGTGTGTGTATCTGTGTGTGTATCTGTTGTGTGTGTGTGTGTCCCGCAGTGCGCATTTGGAGAGCAGAAGACAGCCTGCAGGATACGATCCCCCACCATGCAGGTCCTGGATGTCAAACTCAAGCGGTCAATCTCAGTGGCAAGTGCCTTGACCAGCTGAGCCGAGTAGCTTTCGTCTCAAATATGAACTAATGACCTCAGATGTTGTGTTGTGTGCTTACAAAACCAGTTCTACTCCTGTGCTAACCTGAGACATTTATAACTCTATGGAGATCTGACTGTAATTTAGAAACTTTTAACGTGTACCTTTGTACACGGGGACTTGGAGAGGAAAAATTTGATTTGACCAGTTTCTGTCATCTGTCAACTCAGATGCATTTTGTGGATTTCTAAACAGAATTGTAGAAAAGCCTTCTTTCTAATTGGGAATGCCTTGCTTTGTTACCTAGGAAACACCTGATTGTTTTCTTAGGGAAATATTCTGCAAATTAGACTTTTAAAGGCCTGTATTAAAAATGCGCATAAAACATAAAGCTACATTTGAAACTAGCTTTCCGTTTAGAAATTAGGTTTCTGTGTGGTCAGCAGACAAGTAAGAGAAACATCCTCTGAAGGAAGACAGTAGTCCATGTTTAGGAAAATTCAGTGTTTGGATCACTGTCATTAGCCACACAAATTTTGCTTTCAGGTTGTAGTAAAGAAAATCGAAGATAATGGCCTTTCCCCTAACTCCCATTTTTGCTTATATTAAGATCTAAGACCTCAGTTCACATGAGACAGATCCCCAATTTTTGAGAACAAAATGTAGAACTTTTAAATTTGAAGACGAAACTGACTCTTTAAAAAAAAATTTTTTTTTTTTCAGTGAAAGCCAAAGACAGCCAGAGCCTGAACCTCTGGATACCCCGCCTGTGAGCCTCACCTGGCCCAGGTGTCTAGTACATCCCGAGGGTCCTTGCAGGGACCCATTGGTGATCTGTGCCACAAGCACCTTATGTAAAGCACCTGTGCTTGCTAAAAATCTGCTCTGAGAGTGAAAAAGCAGATCCAAAATGCTAATCCTTTGTCATTGGTCACAGTCCCAGGACAGTTCTTTACCAGCTAACTGCTACTGATTCAATTTGGCCAAACTGTGCTTAGCTTCCTTAAAACCTGCTGCAGTTTCGGTTGAGTAAAGCGGTGATTCATTTCCTGCCCCGTGGGGTGTCAGCCAGCTCTAATGGTTTTGTCTGCAAGAGCCCACAGCTGCCCAGGATAGGAGTGACAACTGGAGAAGCAGTGGGGCTGGCGGCTGGGTTTAGAGGAGCGCTTTCTTCCCTGGCATCGGGAGGGGATTGAACCCAGGCAGTTGATTCAGCTTGATCATTTGGTTCTCATGTCCTTCAGTAGCGCCAAACATGCAAGAGAAATGTTCTCTGTGTGGGTGTCTTTCCTGGGAGAGCGTCAGAGCAACACTTCAGAACCCGTTTATGCAGTATAGCTTGATTAATTTGGCTGGATGTTCAGAATATGTAGCCATTGTAATATAGCTCTATCTTTCTAGTTTCTTTTCATTTTTTTTTTTCTTTCCCTGAGACAGAATCTTACTGGGTATTTCTGGCTGTCCCTGAAATCAAACCTGCTTCTGCTTCCTGAATGCCACCACGCCCAGCTGGAATACAGCCTTTTGTATTGTGTGAAAGTATCAGCAAAGAGAAAGAGATTCATAGTCTTGTATTTAACTTCTTCAGTACACTATTTTTATTTACATTTAAAGTTATACTTATTTATTTTAGGGGTTACTCACCACAGAGGTCAGAAGACAAACTGATTTTATCCTTGCATCACATGGGTCCCGGGAATCAAACTCAGCTCCACAGGCTTGTTGGCGAGTGCCTTTACTTGCTTAGCCATTTTGTAGTCCCACCATGTTTGTTTTGTTAGAGTCATCCTTTCCAACTCTTAAGGAAATAATGAAATAACAAGAAATAATGTCAGGAAAGCAGAATGTTGCAGGTTGGATTTTTAGTAAATAGTTGTGGTTCATAGTTGGTGCATGTTTCTCCATCGTCTTTCTTTCAAAGCGAGGTGAATCGGTACATATTTTCTGTATTTAAATGGACAGGTGAATGTGTGGCTCATTTGCATATTTGGTGGGAAAAAATTATTAGATTCAAATGCAAAGTTCAAAAGGATGATACTTGCTTTATTAAGAAATCAGTTTGGGGCTAGAGAGATGGCCCAGCAGTTAAGAGTACTAACTGCTGTCCAGCGCTCAGCTGGATGCTCCCAGGTATCTGATGCTGTCTTCTGGCTTCGGAGGATACTCATGTTCATGAGTCCTCCCCATTCCATGCACACATTTTTAAAGGCATATACATGTATATATACATATACACGCATATATGTGAAAATTTTAATTTTGCAAAATAGCTATTTTATTATCCATCTAATAATGAAATCGAGACACACACACACACACACACACACACACACACACACACGTTTACCTTTTCCAGAAGCCTTTTCCAGAAGTATCTCAGTTTATAAACTGGAGGTCAAGGAGTATTTTATGCATGTCTAGAGTCCCCCAAGAAGTGAACCTCCACACTTGCCCTTGAGTCTGAACATTAATCCCAGTGTCAGCTGAGGAGCCCATTCCTCCCTCGAGCTCTGCTGGTGATGGTCGTTCACATACATCATACATTGACGCAGGTTGTTGTTGGTGGAGACATTTGCTTTGTGTATTCATTTGTATACGCAGTTAAATGTATTAAGGCATATAGGATAGTCGTGTTTCTTCCTTGTTCAGGAACCGTTAATAAATGGCCTTTCCCCCTTACCCAGAGTTTTATTTTAGAAGCAGAAATTGAGAGAGAAAGCATTTATGTTCATGGAGAAGAACTTTATCTCCAAGAGGAAGGAAAACATGTACTAAGCCTTTTTTTTTTTTTTTTTAAATGGATTGTCAGGGGCGATGAAGAACTCAGTAGTGTGGACTTCTTATGTGTGGAAGTCTACTCACAATCTTTGAGTAGAAAAAATAATGGATTGAAAACAACTGATTTTGCATATCTGTGTAGGACCAGTGTTGAACATGGTTTGAGCAATACAGCAAGTGCATTGTGCTGCAGTGAGGTGTAGGTAGGCTAGGCTATGTCAGATGCGAGCTTGGGACTTTTTATATAAATAAGACATGTAGTCTGTGAGTTTTATACCAGTGTGTTCCCCCTGCTGAAAACCTAAGGGCAAACGGATTGAAAAGACAGATGCCTCTGCACTCATGACTATTAGGTAGAGGTAGGGAGAGTTGCTAAATACTCCTCGGATGTGATAATCACGCTATGGTGGTCTATGTGAACCAAGAAACCCTAAGTTCTAAAGGTGCATTCTACAATATTTATGGGTGGAATATAATGACTGCAATTTTCTTTCATGTAATATGGCAAGGGAAAGTAGGTATTAAACATGGATGAAGAAGTATAGGCCAGAAATGAAGCCGGGTAATAGAGACTTATTACCTCACTCTGCTTACATATTTGGGAATAAAAAGTTCTTGGAAATGAACAGAAGTCAGAAGAAATGGCTCAGTGGATAAGGTGCTTGCCGAGTAAGCATTGAAGACCAGACTTCAAAAGCCTAGGACCCATGTAAAAGCCCAGCACTCTAGCATGGGTCTGTAATTCCGTTGCTGCTATGGAGAGATGGGAAGGAAAGATCAGAGAGCCTGGTGTGTGCCTGGAGAGCCTGCTTCATACAAATGGTGGGGGACACCAAACACTCCAGGTGTCCTTAGCCTTCCACGTGGCAAGTGTGTACCCCCTCCTCTGTGTGTGTGTATGTCTGTGCGCGCGTGCGTGTGCAAGCACACACACATCTGTCTGCCTGTCTCACACCCACACACATACACACTCACACATACAAACACACAAGAACCACAAACACTAAACTTACTGAGTACAAATTCATCAGTATTTTATCAAGAGTAGCTACAGAGGGTTTCCAGGGAAGGAGACACCTAAAAATATCAGAGGTTTGATTGCACTGTAATTATATGCAGCTATATATGGCTATATGATTTTAAACCCTAATAATATTGTAGTTTTATTTTAATTAAGATAAGCCCTTGCGTAGATGAAAGGAGAAAGAACCCTTGCTGCTTGACACAACTCTTTAATTCAGCAAATGGGTTTTGAAAGCCCCCTTAGTGCCAGGTACTATAGTGACTGTAGAAAGTTCACAGAGGAACACAGACGGGGCCTTGTACTAATGTCTCTGAGGAGATTTGCCTGGGTCATTCCACAGTATGGTGTGATAAGGGCTCTAATGGACTCGGAGAAAGTGTGTGGGAACACAGAAGCCAGAGTGATTCCATTCTGCTTTGGAAAGCAGAGTGGGCAGGTGAGGGGAGGCTTAGAGTGTCTGGAGAGAAGCCCGTATCTCCTGTGCACAAGGCAGAGGTTGTAACCAAGGTGCTCCAGGTGTAGAATAGAGCAGGGGCCACAGCACAGACCTCCGGCAATGAGAGGAGTGTGCGGCGTCTGCATGCTGTGAGTGTGGGGGAATTGGAGGCAGGTTTGAGAACACAGTAAACTTGGAAAGGCAGGCTGCACCCCCTGCCCCCAGTCAGAGGGCAGCATGCTTACTCCCACTAACCTGACTTCCCACTTCCCATGTCACCCATGCGACTTTCAGTAGAGTTTATCACCTCACCTATTGAAGGGGCTCTGGGTGTCCTAGCTACAGTTCTGTTTTACTTGGGTGCAAGGCTGGTGTTCACAGACAAGTGAACCTGACTGAACAACAGCCAGCCAGACTCTCATCCCCCTGCCAAGTATTGTTCCCTGGCTTTAGTTAAAGTTTTCTACTTGTAGTGACAACTAGAATTGTGCTGGAAGCCACCGAGTAACAATATCCTTGATACTTCTTAGTAGAGAAGACCCTGGGAGGCCTGAGTTCTTCAGACCAAACCAGAGGCCACATGACTGGCCCCGCTGAGAAAATAGCACCCAACTGTCAAACTTCAGTATCTGAGCCAAGAGATGTACTGTTGAGCCCAGGTGGGTTTTTAGTAGAGGCGAAGAAAGCAAGGAAGCAGAGTGGTCTGTCTCCTCACTCGCAAAACTCTGGGAGTGCCTAGCGCCGGACAGACTGACAAGCTTTGCTCTCCACTCCTAATTTAGTTTTCTTCAGGATGAAACCAGACACATCCTGCTTCTGAACATCACATGGAAGCCCTTCTATGTTGTACTTTCCTGTCGTTGTTCCGAAAAGAACAACACAATATTTTCTCCTCAATACAATGTTCTCCCCTCCGCAGAGAAGTCACACGTTACTGTGTAACTGTGTGTAAAATGGGACCCTGTGCTGTTTGGGGGAGACATAGGTAAGCTGCATATAGTGAATAATTTTGAGAGAACTCACCCTTCTTGGGGACACTGATCTGAAGGAACCTTTGATACATTGGCTCCGCCCCCCACCCCCCTCAGAACAGACCAGGTGGCATGCTGTCCTGTCTTCAGCATTTTGTACCTTGGTTCTGGACACCGATCTCCATGTTCTCTGGTAATCTTCACTCCCTGACCTTTTGCTGTCCTGTGACCTTTAGAGCTCAGTTGTGTGAGCAGTAACAAAATACAACATTCTGAGGATCCTAGAGATGAGTACATTCCTTGGCTTTTTCTGCAGATTGATGTCTCCATTCTAGATTGAAGAGATCGATAGCTAAATTGACATTGTACCTTTGAAAATCTTAAGATGCTAGTCTTGGAAAGCATCATGTTAACATTTTTCAAAGATGCAGACCATAACATGGTAGAATGGCTGTGCTCTCGGAACAAGGCAAGGAAAATACAGCATGAACCGGGACTAACTTTTTAAGTTACAAAGTAGAGGGAGTTGTCAAAAGATCGAAGGGGCACTGGCCTGATGGATAGATGGATGGGTGGGCTCCTACTGGCCAAATTGGGAGATGTGATCATCATAATAGATGTGGATTATAACCTGTTTAATAAAATATGAATCGATAAGTCAATACTGATCTAGAAGTTGATAGAACAAATAAATGAGGTGCAAGGTGGGTGTAGTTATTGAGAGCCCATAGGAGCTATAAGAGGAGCGACAGAATTATGAACTCATTGGTGTGTGCAGAACTGGTAAGTGAATATTTGATCAGGATCAAAGCATTTACAGAGCTTCAAAATAGCTACCCACAAATGACTTTTTAATTACAAAGGCAAATTTAATAACTTGATAGCAGGGGAACATATCTCTTTAACCCAGTGATCCAGCTTCATTTTATCAAAGTCCTGGGCCTCTTTTGCTTGTTTGTTTTTGAGACAGGATCTTTGTAGCCCTGGCTGGCCTGGAACTCAACATGTAGACTAGGCTGGCTGGCCTAGAACTCCCAGAGATCCACCAGGCTCTGCTTCCAGAGCACTGGAATCAAAGGCGTGCAATGCCGCCACCCAGCCATCATGTACCTCTTGATAGGACGCACTAGGAAGACCACAGAAATACTTATGAGTTATTCTAAAACAAAAAAAAAACGATAATCATCTAATCATGATGAAAATGGCAGCCGGTCGCAGCCGGAGGGACTGGAACTTTAGCCCTAAAAGGGGTCAGATTGAGAGGACAAAACCAAATTTGGTAAAGGTGGAGGCTGAATTTCCCAAAGTTGAAGGAGAAGAAATGGAATCTTTTCCTTGTGGGAGCTCCTGACTTCCCTAGGTGGGGATTCTGGAGCTTGTGCCCAAGTTTGCTCTTCAAACAGGGAGGTATATTCATGGTCAAGATTTCAGAAGACCATTATTGGAATACTGACATAAGTTGGGTCTCCCTTAACCGTGGGATGATGGGAAATGATTTTGCAAATGGCAGCTGGGATTCCCGGCTCTGTGTGTGCTATCAGGGCGTTTATTTTTAATCTAGCGTTTGTTATCTGAGGTTCGTTTATAAGAGTCTACCGTCGGAGAGAAGTATAAAGCTAGGTGAAATCCACAGATAATTATCCAAATGTATTCCATTTCAGTGTTAAACTTAGCAGAACTGATTGGAGTGGTCTAGGCATGTATTAGCCAGTCTCAACGGATGGCTGAGCATCCAGTGTGTCTGTAAGCATCTGTAGCCACCATGTGCCATGTGCTGTAGAATATTATACAGCCTTGGCTGGGAAGATGGCGGTGGGAAAAGGGGCATGAGTTCCATCCCTGGCACCCACGTTAAAAACAAAGCAAGCCTGCCGGAATGGCACACACTTTTAATCCTAGTGCTGGGTAGGCGGAGGCAGGCAGATCCCTGGGGCTTGATGGCCAGCCAGCATGGCAAATTGGTGTGTTCCAAGTGACACTCAGAAAACATGTATCAAAACCCAAGGTGGATGTCGACCTGCGGAAGCATGTCTGAGGTTAGTTGACCTGTGGCATACACATATGCACATACATATACACATACACATGCACCTGTGTGCATATCCTCCCCCCCCTCTGTCACACACAGACACACACACACACACACACACACACACACACACACACCACAACTATTGCGTTTTCCCATTAGCTGGCCCAGCCACAGGTTCACGCAACATCCTTTCTTGCCTGCCTCAAAGACTGGTAATGGATGGGAAGACGTCTAAAAAGTTCACTCGAAAGACAAAAAGGCTGCCCCCAAGCACCGGACAGGTGCTGTGCTACATGGCTTTCAGCTAAGGGGTTTTCAGGGTTTGCTGTGTGTATGGTTTGCCATGTTTAATACATTAAGCCTACGTAATGTCAGTTCATAACTGTAATGTTTTGACAGCTGGCTAAGAGTTTTATGGTTATGGTTTTTAGGGTTTAGCCATAAATATAACATGTCAACCGCATTCTGACAGGTGCATAAATACTAATTTAGGAATTTATTGTTTATGCTTAGATTTGATCTCAGTTTTTGTCCTTTTGGAGATCGATATTTATTTTACTATATGAATTTGCTTATTGTTTTCTTAATGGGAATATTTTTATGTTAACTACCAACTAGATAGCTTTTTGTGTAACTTTCTTGGTAGTTACTGGGCCTGGCTTTATTCCCGTGGAGGTGACTGAGCCTCAGGAAGGGTGTAACCCCCTTCATTACCACGTTCAAGCCACCTGCGCTGCTGAAAAGGAGTTACTTGAAGGGTTATCTCACTCCCTGCCCTTTTGTCCAGTTTTTTCATTCTTTGAAATTTGCTCTGCAAGTCCACGTGACTTTAATGTTGCTTTAAATTTAATTACTATTTCCTGTAAGCACTTCTCTTGTGAAGGTTTCCCACAAAAGTGTTTGCTGGTCAAAGGTCACCTTCTAATACAGTGTGAACAAGACTTTTCTGGAAGACAGGGCTGTACCCCACCACCAAGAGTGAGCAATACTGGTTGTGAAAAGCCAGTCGGCACTCACTGGGCCAGCCTCGGCTGACCATGTTCATGCTGCCTTGTGTCGCCACATTGGCTGCCTGATATCCTGAGGGACTGTGGTCCCTGTGCAGGGGTTGTGCTGGGAAAAGTTACTGTCTCCATTTCTGACCCAGATTTTTCCCAACCTTCGGATGAGAGTCAGTGAGCCGAGGCCATTCTGGAGCTCTCTCGCTGGCTGAATCGTCCCTTAGGCTACAAAGGGACAGTTCATGCAGTCAGCTACATCTATACCAGTCACAGCCTCTCCTTCTTTGAACCTCCCCCCTTTCCACTCAAGGTTTCTTTCCATTTTTTGCAAAGCAGCCATGTGAGAGGGATAAAATAATTTTGAAGAGCATTATATGGTGGGAATTTTGACAATGAGTGGAAGATGGTAATTACTCTTCCATTAGACTCAGTGGCTTTGGACAGATAAGCTGCATTGAAACGGGTGACCAGGGTATGGGATCATGGATTGTCTTTCACTGTTGTCATGGCGACAGTGATGCAGGTGGCCTGTAACTGCCGGGCTGTCAGATCTTATACATCAAACTGGTGCTAAGTGAAAATATGTTAGAGGCATTGAGGAAAATTTGCCGGCAGTGTTTATAGAATCAGCCGGAGAAAAGCCAGCCTGGTTGAGAAAAAAGATTTCCGCTTAAAGCAGCGTTTAATGATTCTAAGGAAGTCAGAGTTTCTACCTTTTTATTAATAGATGAAAGTGGAGTATTAAAAACAATGGTTTCTGGGTATTGGGTGCTGTGTATGTAATTAAGATTCCTTCTGGAGCTCATGTGACTATGAAGAGGTCAGAAGAGGGGAGGATGCTGGGTCCTCCAGGGTCCTTGCTCAGGCCGAGGTGGCCAGCATCACATGCTGACAGAACTTGAATCTGTATTTTGTCAGCAAGTGTCACTGAATGTTTGTTGGCTGGCTGTAGTAAGAACTCTTTGAAGGAAAATTCCAATTCCAGTAGGTTCCTGTAGCATCAGACAGCTGGAGCCATACTCTGCTGTGCACATAGGTTTCTGTAGCATCATATACCTCGACCTATACTCTGCCATGCACACTGCATGGAATATGAAGGATTTTTCTTTGTCCAGCAGTTACCATAACCCCCATCCCCCATTTTTTACTTTTTTCAGCTTCTTCTCCCATTTCCCCTGGTTTCTTCTCTCTTCCTTTAAAGTCACGAATGTCTTGAATTGAACCCTCATAGGTTAACACAGAGCGTAATCTATGAGTGTGATGGTGGGCGAGGCTTTGTCTCAATAAGTTAAGGCTAGCTTTGTAAACTTCAAATAACCATGCAAAGACTGGAAGTAGAAAAATATAGAACTCTCCATTTCCACATTAGATTTGAGAGGAAAACAATGGTGAAGCTACAGAAGTCTCGAAAGGGAGGGCATACCCTTGAGAGGCAGGCAGACCAGGGGAGTCTTCCAGAAGACCGTTTGCATTAGGCAGAATGGCTCCATTTTCACTTTATGTATTCATCAGTGATCAAACTTAGGTTAGTAAGAGCTGAGTCACTGGTGTCCCATTGGAGTGCAAACAGACTAGAGTGTTAGCGCTCAGGTACAGTTCAGCCCACGTGTACGGGCAGGTGCCAGTTGGTAAGTACATTAGGAGAAAGTTGACTCTGACATCTGTTGAGCACCTACTGAGTGTTAGGTAGCCAGACTGTTAAGTCTTCACAATAATTGTGAACAATAGGCGACTAGAGACAAGATGCAATGTGGTGTTCCCGAATCCAGGCTCTGCCCTGTTTTAGAGATGTGCAGGTTGAGCCTTGCCTTCAGGGAACTTACAGTTTTGTTGAAAAGACAATGAAAGTATTTCAAAATTCCTTAAGAACTGTATTAGACCCAGGAATCCAAATCAGGGACATGGAGTGTCTGAGAGACTCTCAGGATAGACGGAGCTGGTTACTTAAAAACAAACAAACAAACAAACAAACAAACAGTGGCTAATGCGAAGGTCAGGTGACTGGGGAGGGAATTTCAGACTGGGCAGATAGCAGGAGTAAATGCCTATCACGGCACATCCTGGAACGGTGTGCATGTGAATATGCAAGCGTGTTTATGCTCCCACGTGTAACATGCACCCACATATGTATTGGCCTGTGGGCACTGTGGCCTAGGGAGAGGTTTATAAAGCGCATGCGCTAAGTCTGACTTGCCATTGACCGCCTTAGTGACTGGGGATTCACGTCTATGCCGGTGATTTACGTCTATGCCGGTGATTTTGCCTTCTGAGGTCTTACAAGCTCCGAGTTGCATGCTAGCTCCCTCTCTGCTGCCTTTTTCTGGCTTTCTTTCCATTTGTGGCTGTCCCCAGTGCTTTCTCTTTCTTCCCCATCACCCTTCTTCCTTTCTTTATTCCGTCAGAGGCTTTTTTTCTGCTGTAGTGAAATAAAAGGAAATGCTAGGCAGAACGAGTAGAGAGCCTAATTCATCTAACGCAGGTGCTGGGAGCTGAACACAGGTCCTCTTAAGGACAAAGGTGAGCCTTTGACCATTGAGCCATTTCTGCGGCTCATAGACCAAAGTGATTTATCACGTGGCTCAGACCCCTGTGGTGGGAACGGCCTCTTTCACTCAGGACTGTTCACACATTTCCCCTGTGTTTCCATGAGCACTCCAGTTTTCAGAATTATGTCAGAATTTAACCCCAGGTGTTTGGTAAATCTTGTCTCCTTTCAACCCAAAGGGAACCAGTTTGCTCTCAAGCTGCGATTGGCTGCCGGCACTATCCATATAGTGGGGACAATTAATACACCAACGACCAAGGGAAAGGTCAACATGAAGCTGTGAAGCTAGGAATAGTGGCCAACACCTGCAATTCCGCTGTCCCCGCCCTCAGGATGGTAGGGCAGAAGGATTGCTATGAGTTTGAAGCCAGCAGAAATTACTGAATAAGGAGACCTTCATCTCAAAAAACTGTAACCACAATATACAAAAAGAAAGCAAGGAAAAGAAAAAAGAAACAAGTAAAGCCACTAATAATATGAAACCTAAGAAATGGCCCCTTCTACCTATCCCCATATGGCCACATTACCTAGTTAATATAAAGACTTAGAGACCTAGCGCTTTAGTGGTACTTAGAAATGCTTTTTCCCCGGCTTCTTCTTCCCTCGTTTTTGAAAAAAGAAACCAGAGTTAAGGTCACACACAGTAGCATAAGTACATTCTTCTTTGCCTTTATACTTTCCTTGTCGGTGCCCACCCAACACGTGCAACACACACACACACACACACACACACACACACACACACCTCTACTTCTCCTCAGTCAGGACTCCTAAGACAGGGGACATAGCCCTTTGCTATGTAAATCATGCGGGGAGATTTCCTCAGGAACCCTAGGGACCATTGCCCAGAACTGAGACTGAGGGAGCTTGAGCAATTAGAAACTCTTTCTGTGACTGTCTGGACTGCGCTACAGGATCAGTCAATCTAGTCTTGCTCCAAGCAAGAGAAGTCTAATCGAGGAGAGGAATTTCAGAAAAACAGGAAATGGAAAGTTAATCTGGACATTCTCCCTCCCCCAGTGTGTTTACATGTTTCAAAAGGGGCCCCTTTAAAAAAAGAAAAGAAAAGAAAAGAAAGTTTGCTTTTATGAAGAAATATTCTGGGGGCGGGGGGGGGGGAGATGTAACAAGGGATTCCTTCATTTAAGAATGAGCGTCCCAGCAGTGCAACCTAATGCTGTGATTATTCCTAAGAGTTAAGTGTAATCACAAGCCACAAGTGTGGACATAGAAAAACAATAACAGTAGATCACTTAAATCTAGTTGAAGTATGGAAAATCATAGCCACCTCATAGTTATAAGTTTAATTGTCTGTCTGTCTGTCTGTCTGTCTGTCTAGCTATCTATTTGATACAGGGTCTCTTGGATCCCTGGCTGGCTTCAAACTTGCTACATTGCCCAGGACATTGAACGTCCACAAATGCTGGGCAGACACTGTGCCAACTGAGCTACACTCCAGCTTGCTATGAACTTTTTTTTTTTTTTTAATGATTTTTACTTTATGTGTATGTGTGAGACCCTGAGCATATGCGTGTGCACCTCCTGCACAGTGTCTGTAGAGGTCAGAAGGGAGCTGGATCCTCTGGAACGGGAGCTACGGATTGTTGTGAGCTGCTGTGTGGTTGCTGGGAACCAAACACGAGTCATCTGGGAGAGCAGCCAGTGCCCTTAACCACGGAGCCCTTTCTCTAACCCCCTGTTATGTTTTTATTGGGCAGATGCCCTACAAGGATCTCATAATTTTAGCATCAGTGGGCCAGCATCTCTACTGATGTGCCCTAGGCCAGACTCTGGGCCAGGATTTTAGGTTTTGCCTCTTTGTTTTCCTCCAGCAGCTTCCCAGAGTTACAAGCTCACTTATTAATTCGTCAATGAAAGTGTTTGAGCAGGCCACTGTTCATTATTCTTTATCAATACCAAGCTTTGTAAACAAGAAAAATAAATGTGATCTAACTCAAAAACGCCCTGCTGGGAATAACATTCTTGCCAGACACAGGAGCTGACCAGTTGTATCTTACCGGTTATTCTTAGTATTCCCTCTCGGAGGTCCTGGGAGTTCCTGTGGCCTGTCTTTACACCCTCCTTATTCTTTGTTTCTGTCTGAAAAGGTAGGGTGGAGCAGGAGACAAGACTTGATGGAATACTGGGCTGAGAGCTTACGTGGTGATGTGCCCCTCACGTAGCCTGCAGCTCCACCCCCACCTGTGTTAAGTCCATTACCGGGATGTTTGATCCGAATGTTGTTAGATCGTTGTATATGTGTGTTTTATCTGCATGTATTTCTACAAAAAAGAACTTTGTTTTACGAAGTATCTTTTTCATGTGAGGACACAGGATTTTCTCAGGTGTGGTTTAGTTACATGGCATCCACGGTGATTTTCGGGCGAGTGGAGCGTGTTTATATGATCAGTTAAGGGGCTTCCGGACACTGGAACAAATTCCAGCTAAGCGGAGGATTCTGGCTGAACTGTCAGCTATCTTTCCTTTTTACTCTAGACCTTCTACCCCTACTTGGGAACTTTAGAGAAAAAAGTGTTTGTGGTTTTAAATTCGGTGGTTGGTTAATAAGTCTTATACAGCTGGCTTTACTCTTCACAATAAGGTGTCACTTCAAAAGTGATTATTATCTGTACCTAGTGTCAAAAGAGAACCACCATGGACCAGAGAGGTGGCTCGGTGCAGGGTGTGTCAGATGAGCCTTTAATCCTAGTACACCCGAGGCAGAGACAGACATAGTAGAAGTTCTGTGAATTCCAGGCCAGCCTGGTCTTGATAGTCAGGGATACACAGTAAGTTTCTGTACATAAAATAAGTTAGTAAGTAAGAAAGAAAAGAAGAAAGAAAGAAAGAAAGAAAGAAAGAAAGAAAGAAAGAAAGAAAGAAAGAAAGAAAGAAAATAAAAAGTGTACCACCACAGGCCAGAGAAGGCTCTGTGTGTGAAGCACTTGCCACACAAGAGCGATAACATGATTTTGATCCCTGAACCTATGTAAACATGAAAGATGAACACGGGCTCTATAAAATTGTCCTCTGACCTCCAAATGTGCGCCATGGTATGCATTCCCAGACACACATCAAATACACTCACACAAATAAACATAAAACACAAACACACACACACACCAAATAACATTTTAAAATAAAGTACACCACCATTTGAAAAGGGACTACTGACCCGATGGTTAGACCACAGTATACTCTATATTTATGCAGGAAGATAATGGAGACATATTCTCCCCTGAACCATTTCCAGACCCATATGTCAGTCCTATCCTGTAAATCAAATGTGGTTTCTGCTCCGGTGAGGCTGGGAATGTGGTTTTGAAGCAGAATTTTTACCTCCTCAGCTGTGCTAGCTGGAAAGGCTTGGTCATCTCGCACAGCCTAGCGAGGTGACCTAGTAGTGGGTAAGCAAAGGGTGACGTAGGCTGTCTCTTCCCAAGGTACTTCAGTCCTGCTGTTGTAGAGAAAATGGGGAAGAGTTGGGTTTTTCATATCTTCCAAAACAACACTCAAGCCTGCTGAGAAAAACAAGAGTCAGTAAATAGTTCCCTCTGCAAGCATAAGGACCCTGGTCAGAGATGGCCCAAGCATGGTGGCGTCGTGCATTTGTGATCCCAGTGCTGAGAAGGGAGCAACAGGCATGTTCCCAAGGTTTGGTCCTAGCTTAGATACACTGCCAAATGCCAGGACCAAGTGACTTTTCTCAAAAAGCAAAGTGAATGGTGCCTGATATGGAAAGATACACTAGGTTGTTCTCTAATCATTTCATGCACAGATATACCCACACACTCATGCACAGATATACCCACACACTCATGCACAGATACACACACATCTCATGCTCAGGTACACACACACACACACACACACACTCATGCACAGGTACACCCACACACTCATGCACAGATACACACACATCTCATGCTCAGGTACACACACACACACACACACTCATGCACAGGTACACCCACACACTCATGCACAGATACACACACATCTCATGCTCAGGTACACACACACACACACACTCATGAACAGATATACCCACACACTCATGCACAGATACACACACATCTCATGCTCAGGTACACACACACACACACACACACACACACTCATGCACAGGTACACCCACACACTCATGCACAGATACACACACATCTCATGCTCAGGTACACACACACACACTCATGCACAGATATACCCACACACTCATGCACAGATACACACACATCTCATGCTCAGGTACACACACACACACACTCATGCACAGATACACCCACACACTCATGCACAGATACACACACATCTCATACTCAGGTACACACACACACACACTCATGCACAGGTACACCCACACACTCATGCACAGATACACACACATCTCATGCTCAGGTACACACACACACACACACACACACACTCATGCACAGGTACACCCACACACTCATGCACAGATACACACACATCTCATGCTCAGGTACACACACACACACACACACACTCATGCACAGGTACACCCACACACTCATGCACAGATACACACACATCTCATGCTCAGGTACACACACACACACACACACACACACACACACACACTCATGCACAGGTACACCCACACACTCATGCACAGATACACACACATCTCATGCTCAGGTACACACACACACACACACACACACTCATGCACAGGTACACCCACACACTCATGCACAGATACACACACATCTCATACTCAGGTACACACACACACACACACTCATGCACAGGTACACACACACACACACACACACTCATGCACAGATACACACACATCTCATGCTCAGGTACACACACACACACACACACACACACTCATGCACAAGTACACCCACACACTCATGCACAGATACACACACATCTCATGCTCAGGTACACACACACACACACACACACTCATGCACAGGTACACCCACACACTCATGCACAGATACACACACATCTCATGCTCAGGTACACACACACACACATGCACAGGTACACCCACACACTCATGCACAGATACACACACATCTCATGCTCAGGTACACACACACACACACACACACACTCATGCACAGATATACCCACACACTCATGCACAGATACACACACATCTCATGCTCAGGTACACACACACACACACACACACTCATGCACAGGTACACCCACACACTCATGCACAGATACACACACATCTCATGCTCAGGTACACACACACACACACACACACTCATGCACAGGTACACCCACACACTCATGCACAGATACACACACATCTCATGCTCAGGTACACACACACACACACACACACACACTCATGCACAGGTACACCCACACACTCATGCACAGATACACACACATCTCATGCTCAGGTACACACACACACACACTCATGCACAGGTACACCCACACACTCATGCACAGATACACACACATCTCATGCTCAGGTACACACACACACACACACACTCATGCACAGATATACCCACACACTCATGCACAGATACAACACACATCTCATGCTCAGGTACACACACACACACACACACACACACTCATGCACAGGTACACCCACACACTCATGCACAGATACACACACATCTCATGCTCAGGTACAACACACACACACACACACTACACAATCATGCACAGGTACACCCACACACTCATGCACAGATACACACACATCTCATGCTCAGGTACACACACACACACACACACACTCATGCACAGTTACACCCACACACTCATGCACAGATACACACACATCTCATGCTCAGGTACACACACACACACACACACACACTCATGCACAGGTACATCCACACACTCAAGCACAGATACACACACATCTCATGCTCAGGTACACACACACACACACACACACACACACACACACAACACTCATGCACAGATATACCCACACACACATGCAGCAGATACACACACATCTCATGCTCAGGTACACACACACACACACCACACACACACACTCATGCACAGGTACACCCACACACTCATGCACAGATACACACACATCTCATGCTCAGGTACCACACACACACACACACACACACACACACACACACCCACACACTCATGCACAGATACACACACATCTCATGCTCAGGTACACACACACACACACACACACACACACTCATGCACAGATATACCCACACACTCATGCACAGATACACACACATCTCATGCTCAGGTACACACACACACACCACACACACACACACTCATGCACAGGTACACCCACACACTCATGCACAGATACACACACATCTCATGCTCAGGTACACACACACACACACACACACACACACACTCATGCACAGGTACACCCACACACTCATGCACAGATACACACACATCTCATGCTCAGGTACACACACACACACACACACTCATGCACAGATATACCCACACACTCATGCACAGATACACACACATCTCATGCTCAGGTACACACACACACTCATGCACAGGTACACCCACACACTCATGCACAGATACACACACATCTCATGCTCAGGTACACACACACACACACACACTCATGCACAGGTACACCCACACACTCATGCACAGATACACACACATCTCATGCTCAGGTACACACACACACACACACTTGTTACACATACCTGTACATACACACATACCTGCACGTGTTCACACACACACATTCACACAAACACACACTCACATGTCACACATATCACAGAAACATACACCCACCTTCATATACACACTCCATGCACACTCACATACCCACACACTTCTGCAACACACACCTGCACATGCACATACACACCTGCACATACACACACCTACATACACATATACACACATCACACATCACACACATACACAGACACACACACACAAACACCTACCTACACACACACACCTTCGCATACACACCCCATACACCTCAAAACCAAAAGTACTTGAACATATCTTAATGCTTTATATAAAACCATATCTCCAATATGCTAGTTTAATTTTGTATGCAAGATGTCTTTATGCACAAACAAATCTCAGTTCTTCCTTCAGAACCCAAACAAACACACATATAAACAGCAACAATGCAAGAGTTCCAATTAGGATTTTCAGAGCACAAATACCCATTTAAAAAAATGCACCTAACAATTCTCTGCTAGCAGCCACTGTAAATTATTGCTCTTAAAAAAGAAAGAAAGAAAGATTAATCTAATATAGTTGAAAGCTTTTCCTTTATAAATACAAGTTACTTAGCTGTGCTATCTGCAAGAAAGACAGACTCATGTCTCGATTTTTGGATCTGACGCACTCTGACTAATCAGAAAATCTTTATTAATTGCGTTTATAACCTCTATAACATTCCATGGAGGTGGGGGGGGGGTTGAAATTTTTGCGTTGTAGGACACAATGATGGGGGAAAAGTTCGTTTATATTATCTTATACTTTTATAGAATGCGTGTGACTGAGTTGTGTTCCCCCCCCCAACCCCAGGATGACTTCTAGTAGAAGTGGAAGGTTAGTCCTTCCTGTACTGGAGAGGAGGGTGGAGGAGTTTCCTCCTGTGACCAGGAAACCTGCATCACTGGGGGGGTGGGCGGGGCATTGCCTCTGGAAGAATGGGTTTGGGTATGTGCTGCTGTATTTCCTGCCCTGCCAGTCAGTTTAGTCTGTGTTTTATTTTTTTTTTTTTTCCTGAGATTTACCTTGGATTTGTACAGCTTTGACTTCCCTTCTTGCCTTTGCTAACATTCCCTCCCACTCCCTTTGAAATGGGTGATTGCAGAAGACCATTTGCTAGGGACACAGGGACATCGTGAAACACCACAGACAACAATAGGTGACTTGAGAAATGGAGGAAGCCGGGAGCATCCCCCAGGCCCATCAAGACTAGATGGGCAGTTTCAGGAGTTGTGATGGGCTGAGCCTTGTGCTTCAGAAGTCCCTGTTGAGGCTCTGCTCTAGGTTGTAACTGTATTTGGAAAGAGGCCTTTAATAAGGGAGTAGGGCTGAATGGAGTGTAGGTGGGGACCTAGTTGATAGGACTGGTACCCTTATAAATGAAGAAAGAGGCCCAAGAAAGATGACCAGAAGACACACAGCCGTCTGCAAGCCATGAAGTGCTAGATGAAACTAACCCTGCCGGCACTTTCATGTTGGGTTTTCAATCTTCCAGAATTGGAAGAATATTAATTTCTGTCATTTGAGCTGCTTGGTCTATGCTATGTTGTTATGGTAGCAATAGAAAACCAATGCAAGAGTGTTGTGCAATCTCTCTAGATCCCTAGGCTTTCCACCTGTAATATGGCAGTAAGATTAAGGTAGGACGGTGGACATCTATCGTATAAAGTTGAGGCAGGAGAATCTTCTGTTTGGGGCCTGCCTGGTTAATACATGTTATTAACCTGTTTTAAACAAGCAGTATTAGAAACTGGTAAATAACAAAGGTTTTTTTTTTTGTATTAAATTGTGATGGCTAATCTTGGTCGTCCGCTTGACACACCTGGGAGGAAGGAACTTCAATTGCAGTATTAGCCTCTGGGCATATCTGCGAGGTGTTTTCCGGACTGCTATTTAATGTAGGATGGTTCACGCCCCTGTGGGGAGCACCATCCCTAGGCACACGGGTCGGGCTTTATAAGAAAGGTAACTGAGCAAGCCAGAAAAAAGCAAGCCGATAAGCCACATTCGTCCACGGCTTCTGCTTCGAATTCTGCCCTGACTTCCCTGTTAGGTGATGGATGGACTATAACTTGTAACCAAATAAACCTTTCCTCCCATAAGTTGGTTGTAGTCAGTATTTTATCACAGCAACAACAAGCAGACTAGGACAGAAATTAGAACTACAGAGGCTGTTGTTGAGGTGAACCTGACTGTATTATTTGGGGAAGGATTATGGAACTGTTTTGAACCTTCTGGAAGTGTTTTGAACCGTGATCTGGAAAAGCCATTGAGCGCTTGCAGCTTAATGCATTGTTCTGTGGGATCTTAGAAGTGTTTGAAAAACACAGGCAATGGAGGCCTAGCTTCTGAAGAAGTTTTACAGGGAAGTAAAGACCTCCTCTAGGCTCGTCAGTTGTGTGATATTTTCTATTAAGACTGTGGAAGTGAAACCTTTGCTTTACTAGAATAATGGATGCTGGTCTCCTGAGGCTCAAAAATCAGCTGTGGTTTATAAGAGACTAGCATTATTGAGTTGAAATCTTCTGAGAATATTTTCTCAGGGTCAGCACACAGAAGCAGTGGTCCAGAGGGGGCAAGCCTGCATCTCAAGCTGACAGCAGAACATGATAATCTGTGTCAGTCTCCCACACGATGCTGGTTTGGGCTGCGTAAAAGCTACAGGGTTGAAGAGGTCCCAGAGGGAGCCTGAGGGGTGGCACTGGGAGAGGCCATTGGTGAAGTTGCAGCCTTAGCTGTCGTGAAGTTTCTAGCATAGTGGAGATGCTAGGATTGTGGAAGGGCCACCAAGGACAGCAGCAAATGTGGAGAAGGAGTCAAAACTATGCCTGTGAGACAAGCTGCATGTATTGTGGCCGGCATAGCCAAGAGGTGGGGCCACCCAGCTCTTTAGAACCCATCAGATCATGGATGAGCCCCAGATGTTGGAAATGTAGCTATTTTCATCGCTAGATTTGGGCTTACTTTGATAATTCCATCTATGCTCTTAGAATAAAAATAGTATGTGACTTAAGTTTGATTTTACAGGAACTTTTTAATGAGACTTTGGGAACATAGCTCAGTAGTGAACTAGAGAAGGGCACTACCAGTGCACAAGTCTAGCCTTTCTTAATCATCCCAGGAAACCAGGAGACTTTCATAGAGGAAGTAGAATTTGAACTAGCCTTGAAAGGGACAAGGGTCTCTGCAATGAGAGGACTGGTATAGAGGACAACCATCTGGGGAAACCGTGAAGGTCAGTGTGGCAGAGCATATGATGTGTTCCAGAAACAATGACTTTGTCCTGGAGCATGGGGGACCATGGTCACATAGGGACAGGGATGGATGAATCTGGACAGGTGGGTTGGGGGCTGTGTGGACTTTGTTCTGAATACAGATTTCTTTTGAATAGGATTGCCATAAGCAAGATTTGAGGCAGAGAGAACTGTCATCAGATTTCTAAGTTTTGAGAGCTACTTCTAATAGTAGGTCTCAGACGGTTTAGACACTACACACACTACACTTGATCTTAGCCAAAAGCTGAGAAGCGATTCTCAGATGGTTTAGAAGGGTTGCTGACAACTGACTGAAAACTGGCTGGAGGATTATGGGTAGAGAGAGCTACGGTAAAAATGGAGGGAAATTAAAGTTTGTGAGGATGAGCATTGCAGAGAGGGAGTTTGGAGGACAGTTGGTCCTGGAGCCTCTCCTTATGTCTTTTTTTACTTACTTCTTGCAAAACCAGGCTTTCAGGTGAGGTTAATGAGGCCTGGTAACATTTAAAATCCTTCTTGATGGTAGATAGTGAGAAGTGAATAGGATTGTGCTTCAAAACTAAAAATATTGGAGTACACAGTGCTTCTGGCTTCCCATAATTCCTTACTGCCTCGCCCACTGAAAAGAGAGTTTCTTATTTGCGAGTTATGGTGCTTGGTTGTGTCAGGGAGAAAAATAAAGGACTTAGGATTGCGTTTCAGCCTTGCGAACGGAAAATGTTTTTCTTTTGAGTTGTGCGTGTGTATGCCTGTGGATCAAGCATGCTTCTGACTTGGATGTAGTTAATTTTGTAAAGATATAATTTTTGTTGTTGTTGGCAAACAACAAGAAGTTTGCCAGTTCTATTAAGTGAAATGTTGTAGATAAGGAAGTATAGGAAATCTACACTTTCTCTCAATTTTCCTGTCCCTATATTTTACACACTTATTCTTGCCTTAATATCTGGTTTTATTGCACAGTAGAGTCTTGTAAACAAAGACTCTATTGTGTCTCATACGAACACACAAGACACCGAAGTGGGGGCTGGGAAAGAATGAGGAGGAAAAGTGAAAAATGACTCAGAGAGTTCCAGAAACAATGGAGTACTTTATTTGGGAGCTTCCTCTCAGTTGAGCCTCGGTTCCCCTCCCCCACTGCCCCCTCACCCCCCAATAAATCGCCTTTCTTGTTTTAAGAGCCAAAAGCAGCATCAGTGCCTGTCTTTTGAGTTCATTTGCTGTCTACACTGGGCCTGGGTCTCTCTAGACCTCCTCTTTCTGGTTCTCAGGTGAATTGCCTGTTAGGTACGACAGCCACAGGGTTTGTGCTCAGACTTCTGGGCTACAAGCTAGAACTCACTTGAAGATACAACCTTTGTGTCTTACTTAGGGTTTTATGGCTGTGAACAGTTACCATGACCAAGGCAACTCTTATAAGGACAACATTTAATTGGGGCTGGCTTACAGGTTCAGAGGTTCAGTCCATTATCATCAAGGCAGGAGCATGGCAGCATCCAGGCAGGCATGTTGCAGGAGAAGCTGAGAGTTCTACATCTTTACCCGAAGGCTGTTAGAACAAGACTGGCTCCCATGTGACTAGGAGGAGGTTCTCATTGCCCACACCCACAGTGACTCCCTTCCTTCAACAAAGCTACACCTACTTCAACAAGGCCACACCTCCTAATAGTGCCACTCCCCAGGCCAAGCATATTCAAACCACCACACTTTGTTTCAGGCTACATTGAGATTTTGCAGATATGGTGTTTGGAAAATTAGTCCCGTGTTCATAGTTCCACGTTTACTTGGTTTTAGTGGCAGGTTTGCAGAAGCCTTGCTAGTTCCTGGGGATGACATATGAAAGATGAAGAGAAGGGAGAGACCTCTTTGCTGTTGTTGAGCTTCCTGCTGGCCTGTGCCTTGGATAAAACCTGGCCTGTAGTAGATGCTCAGTGCTTGTACTGACCAAATGATGGCCTAATGGCCACATGCCAAATTCTACTAAGCATTTGGCATCTGATCTCTCATTAAATCTTCCTAACAAGGAAACAGTTCTCCGTTCAACAGATGAAGAGATCTGTGTCCAGGGAAGTTGAGTGACCTGTGCAAGGCTGACTGCTTATATATAAAACATAGGATTCAAACTCAGATTTCTAGAGCTCTAAACCTTTGGCATCTCTGCAGAGTGCACCATAAATACCCTTCATCAAAATATTATCTCAGTACAAATTGACCCACTTTATATGTGCAAGATAGAATTTACCTCAGCTTTAAAAATGAGAGCTTTGAGGATCAAGCACATAATAAATGCTTGTCTTAGGGTTTCCCTTGCTGGGAAGAGACACCAAGACCATGGAAGCTCTTATGAGGAAACATTTAATTGGGGCTGGCTTACAGTTTCAGAGGTTTAGTCCATTTACCACCATGGTGGGAAACATGGCGGCATACAGGCAGACATGATGCTAGAGAGGTAGCTGAGAGTCTATATATGCATGGGCAGGCAGCAGGAAGAATGAGCCACTAGGCTTGACTTAAGCGTCGGAAACTCGGAAGCCCAATTTCCAGTGACACACTTCCTCTAACAAGACCACACCTCCTCCAAGGCCACACCTCCTGATCTTTGCAAATAGCGCTCCTACCTTCTGAGCCCACAGAAGGTAATTCCATGGAAACCACCACAGAGTGAATAAATACTTAATTTATTTTTATTTATTTTTGCTTTTTTGGGGGGTGGGGAGGGTGGGGAGTGCAGAAAATTTGGAAGTTTGTTACTTTAAATAAATTATCTACTAGACCAATCTCTTAATATAGACTGGGTGACAAAAAGCCATGACACTCAGCAGCAGCCAGTCAGAGATACAACATTAGAAAGACTGCAGTCACATGTATTGTGAAGCGTGTTTACTTCCATCTTGTCTGCAGGAGGAACAGTGAATGCCAAGGAGCACCCATGGAATGTCTGGTTTTGCCCCATCACTTTCTTATCTTCATTTTCCATATCATTTATAGGATTAACTTTTTTCTTTCTGTCTTCTGCCAGCCCTTCACTCTTTTTCTGTACTATATTCTTTCCTGAACTATCCTGTTTGGGAGTTGTCCCCTTTATATTCTCAAGACCCTTTATATTCTCATTTCTTTCATTCCAACCCCCATCTTTGCTGAATAATAAAGTGGTGTCCCCTGCGGTCCCTTTCTTTGTGTTTCCCTTGGCTGCCCTGGGGGAAATGGTGGCCATGTGACTGTCATGGAGTGAAGAAAACTGGCTTTTACCCTCACTCTCACGGGACACTGCTTCTGTACAACCAAGAGCCCTGAGATAAAGAGATGGAAGATTCAGGGAGAGAGAGAGATGGAGAGTGACAGGGACTGGGCTGTCCAGACCAAAGAAGGACCTGGGGTGCCGCACAGCTGATAAAGTGCTGACCTAGCATTTGCAAGGTTCAGGCCTCAGCACTTTGTAAAAACAGGCTTGCCTGCAGTTTCCAGGGCCTGTGAGGTAGAGGCAGAAGTTCAAGGTTATCTATGGCTATAAAGCAAGTTTCAAGTTAGCCTGGGCTACGTGTGACTCTGTTTGCCAACAGAAAGTTATTTCCACCTGGAACTGCCTGAAAGTCCTTTTATCTTCTGCTCTTCCACCAGCTTAAATATCATCTTAGGCCATTTGTGGTTTTCCTGGACGAAGAGGAGCCCATGTTGCATTTGGTAGCTTCTTGTTTCTCCGTGCAGTAAAATAAAATGCATATCCAAATGTATTCCCATGAGCATCGAGTTGCTTTAGGCTGCACACTCCTGGTGGGGAAGGCCTGTGGTGTGCAGACCTCGGATCAAGCTAAGTGATGGTTCATTTCTCGGGCGTCTCTGTGGCTTCTACCAGCTCCAGATAAACACGGGATGCTTTGGGAACATTAAAATCTTCTCGTAGAGCTTCCTTGCCATGAATGGTTCTTAAGCTACTCTAGGTAACCTTTTCCAGCAGATGGTAATAGAGATGTTTTGCCTCTCTCTTGTTATCCCAGCCATCACTGTGGGGAAAGTCTACCTGTCACAGCATGTGCTGCCATCACTTGGGTGTGAGATTCTAGAGCTCTGTTGTTCTAAATGTGAAATGCCTCTTAGCATGCAGTCTCTGTATTCCTTTAATGTTTTCCTCTGTCCTCTTTTTACCCCATGGTTAGTACTTCTCCCAAGTTCATGTGGGTCCCTTGGAGCACATTTCTACTCTGCCCTTCTGCTATTTTTGTTCCTGGGGAATGAGAACACAGGTTAACATTGACTACTTATATATTATGGCAAGGTCTCTCAATTGAACCTAGAGCTTATCGATTTGACCAGTCTAGCTGGTCATCTTGTTGCAGGTAATCCTGCATGCTGGGATTATAGGGGAGCCAATTCCTCTCTCCTTCAAGGTAGACCTAAAACAAGAAAAAGTATTCTGAAGGCAGACTATACAACTCCATGAGTTCTCAGTTGAAGAAGCTCTGGTGTGCGCACACATACACACACACACACACACACACACACACACACACACGCACGCACGCACGCGCGCACGTGCACACACAAGCACTTTCTAGAACATACTTTGTCTTCTCAGAAGCATGGCTGACTGAGGATCCAAGCTGGATTCTGGTTAGTTAAGATTTTAAGATAAGTGAGCTGTCTTGCGGGGGTGACTCATTCTGTGCTGTTTTAAGCAGTTCCACAGCCTCAGAGAATAAACGGATGCCTAATCATCTCCTGCTTCCTGCCATGACTGACGTCATTGTCACCGTCATTGTCTTCATCATGTTAAGTACCCCCAAAGCACAGAAGTTGCCAGACAAAATATGTTACATAGGTATCATCTTTGGTGTCTGGACGTCTGCTGTCTTTAAATAGATAACTCCCAAATGGATCTAATTGAGACTCAGATATTGATTGATTGCCCCGTGGTAAGGAACAGATGGCATTAACCAGTAATCTGAAAGTCCAAATCCAATATCCTAAATGCTGAGAGTCTACTTCGTGTAACAGGTGTCCATGGTGTGTCACTGGGTTCTGAGGCTAGACCATGAGAGTAGACACAATCCATAGGAGCTCAGTGCAGTGACAGAGATGTGTCTCAGAGTTTTGTACAAGAGCCAGGAAGAGCATCATGGAGCCCAGTCTGCAGTTGGGGACTGCTTGAGCAAAGCCATGGGTTTAGCTGGGTGAAGTGGTAGGAGAGATAATGGAGACTGAGCAGGGCATGGGAGATTCCTGGTGGAGCAGAAGATTGATGCTGGCAGGACTGAGCTGGGAGATAGTGGAAGGGAACAGCTTTCAGATGCCACGCCGCTGAGGGGCTTGGAACAAGTGGGTCATTAGTGTTAGCTCTTTCCTGGTGTTGGGTAAGAGACACAGAGGAGGGCTTTCGTTAAGCTAAGAGGCGGTGCTCTCATTTCTAGGTTGTGGGAGCTGCATTTGAGAAATGTGAGTGAAAGAAAATGCAGAAAGCTTTTGATTTTGGAGATGGGAGGTGAGGAGGGCACAAGAGCCCAGCCTAGAGGACAGCGTGGGCCATCAGTCGGAGGGTCTCTTTAGAGAGAAGACGTTGTTTCCAGTCTGGAGTGTGCAGGTCTATGGGAAGGCACTGAGGTTCAAAACAGGCTCTCGCTATCACCCTGGATACCCCACAAGTGACAGAGTCATTGATATTTGCTCTGTCAAGAAAGGGGGAGAAGAAATGCAGGGAGTGGTAAAGTGGGAGGAGCTAAAGCTCTTCCCATGAGTCAAATTGAAAATGACGGAACCATGGCGAGAAGGATGAACCCAAGGTCAGTACACTGTGAGGTCCTTTGAGGAAGAGGCAGGACCACAGGTGGAGGCAACTCTGAGGACCTTGGGTGTCAGCAGCCAAGCTGAAGAAAGACTGCTCCCTCGTTGCAGTAGGCTGGGCTCCGTGCTGCTGATTGGACAGCTCGGTGTTCTTGGCTATCGGTGGCAGGCTGCCAAAGCTCCGCTGGGCTGTCACTCACGGCGGGGAGGGCCGGACGAGTGGAGCTTGCCTCTCCAGAAAGTCTTTTGGCCTTGAGACAAAAGAAAAAGAGCAGCTTATCTCACACTTCAGGACCCAGAGAGCCAGCTATTAATGAGCTGAGAAACTGACGGAGGAAATGGGAGAAAGCAAGGAAGGGGAGGTTCAAATGGTGGTTCTGCTTAGATGATAATGATGATGACGACGACGACGACGATTATAAAGCCTTGCAAACACAGTGGAAAAGAGGAGAAAGTTAGACTCATCCGGTCCTTAGGAGCTTCCTTTTGGGGCCACCATTATCTGAGGAGCCTGTCTCCATGCTCAATTTTCCCCAGTGTGATGACAGAAAAGAGAAAGAAATCCAGCAGCTTCAGATTTATAGATTTTTCTTAGTAATAAAGCTGACCAAAAATGAGGGAGAACAAACGGGAGGCTGTGGCCGGCGTGGGCAGGCTGCCTCCTTGTTTTATTTTACTGGTGATTTTCCTTTGCTTTGCACAGATCAGATTTCCCGCTCTGGTATTCAATGAGGAGCACATAGCCCGAGGATAGCAATTAGCTCTCTCTGAGCCCACTCTCCTTTGCACAGCCCTGGCTGACGTGTGCAATTACTAGCACCCCGGCAGCTCTTTTCAGATCTCGTCTGTGCACAGTGGGAAGTCAAGCCCACCATCCCAAAGCCCTCTTCCCAGACTCCTCATCACCTGGTGCACAGGGACCTTGCCTGCAAATAGAACTGACGTGCTGGGACGTCATCGGGCCTGGCAGAGCTCATTGGCAGAGAAGTTCAGAGTTTTATTTTCAACCCAGAGACAGGCGGAGATTGATCCAGCTAGAACAGGTCTCTTCCGGCTTAGGCCCTCCTCCTGTGGTTGCTGGAGTTGTGGAGGATGGAATGTCCGAGGGAGCTTGCTGCTTATAGCCTCCCGGCTCACAAACTGAGTTGGGCTCCCTACCCTGTTGGCTGGTCCACCATCACAGTACTCCTACAATGTCAGTCTGGAACTGCATTTCCACACCTTTCTTCTCCGCTTTTTTTTCTTTCTCTACCTTGTGTGGTCAGGGTGTGTATATCCCTCAGGTAGATCCAGTTCCAAATGAAGACTCCCAGCTAATTTAATTTCAGCTAGAAAGTTGCCTGGGCAGACAGGAGTAGTTTAAAACTTTAGGAATAAAAACTGTAATACTGTGCAGGGAGTTTTGGTTTTGTGTGGGAGGCAGAGGAAAGCAAACCCTAAGAAGCCATGATCCACTTCCACTCAGCTATCAAGGAAGGGCATCTTTGCCAAACCTGACTCTACACAGGATTCTTAAGTGTTTTTTTTTGTTGTTGTTTTCTTTTCTGATTGTGTTGGACCCGTTCACACCTGGCTGTGCCTTTAAGGAATGTTTTGGGGGAAGGACAGGGTACTCTTTGAGACGCCCTTCCTATGAATCCCAGGCTGGCCTGTAACTCATGATCCTCCAGCCTCAGTCAGCCTGTTGAGGGGATCTCAGTGGTACTGTGCCCCACCTATATGTCTTCTTTTAAAATGGGGAGACTAAGTATATGACTTGCCTCTGACCTAAAATTCAAGAGCTCACAAAAGCAAGCTCTAGTGTGTTCTCGCAGGGCTAGCTGGGGAGGCTCTCAAGTTCCGTGGGATTTTAGGGCGAAGCTAGAAAAGGGATAAGGGCCCGCCACTACCGGACCGACCCCCAGCCCCCACCCTTATTCTTTGAAAGAGCGTTGTGGCCTGAAATGAGGTTTCCCTGCCTTGACTTCTGTCTCTGTCGCTTGTCCTGACTTAGTAATCGTTCACTGTGACCGGCTTCCGTACTTCAACTTGCCTCCTGTCCACAATCACACTAAGACTAAATTTCTGTTGCTTTTTAAATATCGCCATCATTATTTGGAACTGACGCCACGTTTTAAGCGAGATTTTCTTCTTCCGGGTTGCCCCAATGAAGAGGCCCTAAAAGAAACACAGCTGGAGCGCAGTGGGCCTCTCCTTCCAGGAGGCCCCTCGGCTGCTCCCACACTGGTGGATTGTTTGTGTCTTACCCCATCAGCCACCAGGTCTTGGTAGGCTCCTGTCCCCCAAGGGGGTTTCTCTTGTGCTGTATTCCCGGGTCTGGCCCCCAGATTCCACACATTGAAACGCAAATGACAGCAGTAATTGGCTGAGAGATAAACCACAGGGAAAGCGTGAGTCGGGCTGCGGGGAGTTAAGTGGCTAAGTGACAATTACCGTGCCGCAGCCTCGGGATCAGGAGCAGCCAGGCCGTTCGTACAGGGTTTTAAAGGAGCAATATCACATTAATTGGAGGCAGGCTTCTGGGTTAACAGGCCTTACCCAGCTTCCCAGCTCATTTGACTCGACTTTAGGGATGAGAGTGAGTGGGTGGAGGAAGTCTAGTTTGCCTACTCTCTCCTCTCAGCCCCGTTCCCCTCTTGGCCCCTCCCCTGGGAGAATTTGAGAGATTTGTGTCTTTGATTCTGGTTAGACAGATAGTTGGTTTAATTTGGAGATTTTGTCAAAGTTCCTTTGCAGTAGGAGGCGATTGTGGTAACTGTCAGTCGTAAGGATTTGGTGGCCCACAAAGGACCTTAACTCAGCCAGACCCGCCATCTTTCTCACCAGGCAGGCAATTAACCCTCTGATTTTTTTTTCCTAATAAGTTTCCATTCCAAAACTGAGTCTCTGTCAGGTATAGCAATAAACAGCAGAGGTGACACCTCCCTGCTGCTTGTAGCCCTTTCCAGTCGGAGTGAAAGAAATCAATAAAACTGTGAATTCTCTTTTGCCTACTCAGTAGAAACCCTTACTACAGAGAAATGTGGGGGTCCTTGGAGGGAGAAGAATCCAGTCCAGTATGAGCTGGGCCAGGCCTTCCTACCTGGAATGAAAGACCACTAAACCCTATCATGGCCATAACCAACCATCAAGATGATTGGTTTAGACTTGAGATAAGCAGACTAAACAAGGCACAGAGAAGCCGAGAACCCTTTCTTGTCCAGCTACTTGCTGTCTACTGCACTGGAACTCTGCAGGGCCCAACACTTTAAAAAACGCTGTCTGATAGGCTCTCTGTTTTTGTTGGTGTGTTTCCTTCAGCCCACACAGTACAGCATGGTCTCTCTCCCCTTTTACTAAAATATTCCCTCTGTGTTATAGGGATGAATTAGTTTGTCTTAACCTTAGGAGAGAGCTGGCCATTTCCAGAACAGGAACTGGTCTGCTTAGGGTCATGCTTCTACCCAGAGGCCCAAATCTGCATGAAACTGCAGTTAACCAGAGGGGAATCTAGTGTCTAACTAATGGAAATGACCATCTTCATCTGTCAGATGTTGAAGGGCTTTTAGAAAACTCTCTTTAGCTCCCAGCCAGCCTGTCTGGGAATGGGAGGGGGCTGGTTAGGAGCTGTGCCTGGCAGGCAGGCAGAGTCTTCTTGGAGGGTCCCCACTGTAGATGTCTCCAGGATGTCATCTGGTCATGGAAGAGAAGGTGGCTTGTCACTGTTAGAAGGGCTTCAGTCTGTCCTCTGAAGGAAGGCTAAATGAAATTTCATGGTTTATGTAGCAGTCCCCATAGCTTCTCCAAGAAGATGAATAAATTATTTAAATAAAGCTTGTCCAAGACTGTGGGGGATGGCTCAGTCAGGCAAGTGCTTGCTGTGTGAGCGTGAGATCTCCAGTTTGATTCCTAGAACCCCTGTGAAAGAAACAAATGGTGGCAAATGTTGGGGATCCCCTGAGCTGGGGAATCAGATCTTTACTTGGAGTTCCAGAAAAATGAGGGACCTGGTGTTTAAAAACATACAGATGATGTCTGAGGGACAATATTGGAGGTTATCTTCTGACACACACATACACAACACATACATAGACACAGATGCACACATGTGCACACACGTACACACATATATACATGTGCACACACATGCATAGGACTTTTAAAATGAAATGTTTCAATACAGCGGCTTAGCTTTGTGGCAAAGGGCTGTGCTGTCTAGCTGTAAATTCTGACTTCAACGCCTGCTAGTCATTGGATTGCCTCAACTGTCCAACGAGAACCGTATTTCCCATTGGAGGCTTATTCTTAGAATTAAATGATTGGCTTTTCCTGGCACTTAGTAGGACTATTCGGATACACTTAGAAAGTACCCAGAACAGACCGAGTGCTCACTAAGCATTTGTTGCTGCTGTTGACGGCTGGGCCATTACTGCCTATCATTTCTGGTGCTGTATCTTTTTAGGACAAGCCATGGAAGCAGCCACAGCGTCAAGCACCACAGGACAGTCACACAGGACTGGGCAACACCAGCAGCTTTCCCACTTGGGTTCCTTTAGTTTCTCGTCATTAGATGTAATATATCGAGAAGGACGCCTACACAGAAAGGTTAAAGACAATAACCACCAAAACCAATCAGCTAACTAATTGAACACATTGATTAGGCCATCATTCTTGGAACAAATAGTTATAGCAAATGCAGGAGATCAGTGTTACTCTCTTGGGGCACTGTACTCACGTTGAGGTTTTTAAAAATTCATACAAAATTGAGGAAAAATAAGTTTTTTAGTGAATTCAGTAATTTAATTAAGAAGAAATAATGTTACTGGTTCTGGATGTGCTGTTCTGGGAAGGTTGACAAATGTCACCACCACTACTACTACAATATAAAACTGCTCCATCATTTCATCCCTGAAGGACATTTTTATGCTACCCCACTTCAGCATACAGTCCCACCCCTCAATCTGTAGCAACCCCCCATCTGCCCTCCACCGGTCCCCATCATTTGTCTTGTGAATATAAACACACACCAGTTGTCTGGCTTATTCACTTAGCACAGTGCATTTGGGTTTCTTTCAGATTGTCCTGTGTGTTTGGAAATGTTTAACTCTAATACTCATAAGTCAAATCTTAGAACTGTAGAAAAAAAATCTTAAAAAAAAAAAAAAAAAAACAAAAAAAAACAGAGTCAAAGATTCTTATTGCCTATTGCCTGGGTGAGGGGACCCAGGGTGGAAGGTGAGGTGACTTGCCCCAAGGTTGTGGAGCTAATTAGGAAGGTGGGCTGAGCCTGAGCCGGGAATTCCCTCTGCTGAGTCCCAGCCACACCTGCTAGATCACGCTGGGATTAAGGGCATGTGGTTGCTTGTCAGGAGGGGCTCCACTCATTTTATAATTGTTATTCGGCAAACTGAGGCTTACTTGTGATAACGACTTGAGAATTAGTTTCTTTTAGTAGGTGTGTGGATTAGACTCATCTTGCTAACACATTCCTTCTTGGGGGTTGGGGGGCGCTCATCTGTGTCTTCGCTGGAACCTGCCTTAGGTGGGAGATGACAGAGTTTACACTGAAGGCTCAACACTTGTTTTGCCTTCTCTAACATTTCTTCTCAATAACTAATTGATGAGCCCATTTTTAGCATTGCCATCTTTGTGTGCATTCACTTCCCATGTTTCCAGGTGGGTTATTGACACTGACAAGCTGGCGGTGGGTCTGACTGTCATGTGGCTGTTGGTTCCTTAGTTCCCGGATTAATGATTTATGCAGCTTCACCCATGAAGGAACTGAGCTTTGGGAGATAAGATGGGAAACACTGCATTAGTGACTTTACACTTAACGACTAGACGCCTTGACATGGGCATGTCGGAATCTCTGACGTCAGCTCACATCTTAAAGCTCTTTGGAGGAGACTTAGAATCTTGTTAAGCGCTAAGAAAATGTGGCAGCCCAGAAGCTGTGAGCTAACACCTTAAAGAGGTCGAGATAAGGAGCTACTGGAGATGAACTCTGTCGGATGTGAGAACCCACTGAAGCTTGGTTAGGAGGCTGCACAAATGCTCAGGAGAGTGTCCAGGGGAGGGACCAGGCCAGGGATGCAGGGAGAAACGGGCAGCTCAGAAACATTCATGGACAGAAGTGAGGCAGGCCCATGGGTAGCAGTAATCGAATGAAGAGATGTTTTGGTCTGAGAAATACCCACTGGATATTTAAAAAAAAAAAAAAAAAAAGGTTCAAAGTAAACTAATGGGAGACCACCTAGACGCCTGGGCAGCCATGCCATGCTAAAGCAGGTTGTTTTCTTCTGGAGAAGGAGTGTGGGAGGCAGGCGGGTGGTAGGTCTGAAGCCCAGGAAGAAGAGAAAGGTGTTCTTTCTTTGACCCGGTCAATTTTGTTTTCATGTGCTTGTGTGGGAGCCTATTAACAAGTATTTATGCTTGATTGTTACTCATTTCCAGAAGGCTAATTATAATTGCATTTTCCTTCAGCAGGGAATTCTGGTGGTTTCTTTTCTTTTTTTTTTTTAATTTTTTTTCTTTTGTCCTGATTACATCATTAGTTATAACGAAACAAGTATTTTTGGGCCCCTTTCCTCAGATGGGATGACTGTATGCTTTAGGACCAATCAACTGAAGGAAACAGTGGTCACAGAGTGACACGGCAACTATAAGTTTTAAGTGTGTGTGTGTGTGTGTGTATAAAATGTAGTCTCCCTAAAGGGAGAGAAAGAGAGAGAGTGTAAACCCAGCATGGATCAAGATATGGACAAACACTTTCACTTACACTATGCTGATGTTTTCATAGGTCTGGCACAACAAACCCAGAGAAGAATCTGGTAATAACAATACTTTACAATACTTTTTTTTTTTTTTTTTTTTTTTTTTTTTTTTTTTTTTTTTTTTTTTTTTTTTTTTTTTTTTTGAGATAGTGTTTCTCTGTGTAGCCCTGGCTGTCCTGAACTTGCTTTGTAGACCAGGCTGGCCTTGGACTCAGAGATCAAGCTCCTTTTGCTTCCCCAGTCCTGGGACTAAAGGCATGTGCCACTACACCCAGCTGAGTCTGGTGATAATTTAAAGAGAGCTAAAGCTTTGCGTTATTGCCTAAACCCCATAGAAAATTTCAGATGGTTTTGTTTTGTTTTTTGAGACGGGTCTCTTTGTAGCCCTGGCTGTCCTTGGATTCAGAGATCCACCTGCCTCTTCTTCCTCAGTGGTGGGATTAAAGGTGTGCCCGACACTGCCTGAAACTTCAAGTGATTATAAGGAATGAAGTATCTCGTGTCAGGATGAGAATAGTTATTAGAAATAGACCCCCAAACAGTCAGCTGCTTAGTAAGGTATTTTCTTTGGCTAGACATGGTCTCCTGTGGCTAGGGTGAGTATGTACAGCCCTATGGGGACATGCTCAAGAGAAGTGTAGCACCCCTCATTACAAAACAGGAGGCAGGGCTTTCACTGACTTAAGATCTTACCTGGTAGTTTAGGCTGGCTAGGGACCCACCTGTCTGTGCCTCATCAACACTGGGGCCATTGCCATGACAGGTTTTTGTTTGTTTGTTTGTTTGTTTTTTGTTTGTTTGTTTTTTTTTAATACAGGATCTGTAGTTCTGACTCAGGTCCTTGTGTTTGCCAGGCAAACACTTAGCTGATCGCTGAGCTATTCCCCAGTCCTAAAAGTTACCTCTTAACCTGAATTATTTTCCTTGCCTGCTTCTGAACTGCAAACTAACTTGTGACTTGTTAGAGATTTTAGTGTTCGTTTCTGTGTTGGATTCAAGCCCATGTACTTGGAGAGATTTCAACACCGTTGTGAAATAGGTAGTTTTCTCCTCTACTGCTTTCTACTTTAATTTTTAGGTTTAAGCAAGCTTGATTGGTCAGCTGATCAGGTTCATTTCAGTACAAAGGAAAAGCAGTACTGATAGTGTGAAGGCGTAGGCTCTGTGCCCCGCAGAAGAACTCTTATGATGCTTATCGGTGCCTAAGATATCACACCAGCACTTGTGAGCACACACACACACCCCTTGTTTTATAAGAGAAGTGTTCATAAACCCTAGTCATTTATGCAGCGCACTCTGGGAGATCTGATGGCCATCTTGTGTCACTTTGGGACACTGGAATCTTTTCTATGCAATGCATGCTCTTGTTGTAACAAAGCAGTTCAATTGGAGTTCCTTTGCAACAAGATGGGAGCAATGTTTTTCTTGAATTTTCTCTGTATGGCTACATTCATCTTCATTTTACTGTTGAAACTTGCTTTTCCGTCTAGGGCATAAAGAGAAAAGAAGAGAGCCATCACTTTTAGCCACCTTGGGATAGTCCTTAGGTTATCATTTGTACCCTATTGTATCACATTGTTACACCCTATTATATAACAGAACACTTGGACTGATTCCTCGTATTTAACTGTGGCTTCCTATAAACACGGAACTCTCTCTCTCTCTCTCTCTCTCTCTCTCTCTCTCTCTCTCTCTCTCTCTCTGTGTGTGTGTGTGTGTGTGTGTGTGACTGTCGGTGTTAGTATGCGGATATCCCAGGCATGTGTACTAGGAGCAGCCATCAGGTCCCCTACTGACACAATTACAGGAGCTGAGCTTCATAGCAGTGGGTGTTGGAACTTAACTGGTGTCCTCTGGAAGAACTAACTGTAGGGGCTCGGAACCCCTGAGCCATCTCGCAGTCCTGACATGGACATTTTACACAGGACAGAGCCTGGCAGAAGGGTCTGGGTCATGTTTGCATTTTTTTTCTAAGCGAATCAGTGGGAACAAGAGTCAAAATGAAGAAAATTTCTTGGGAAACCTTTTTCCATCTCTTAGTCTCCTCTCCTCTTTAAGTAGCTCTGTCTCTTGTTGACAGAACTGTCTCTACACAAGAGAAGTGGAGAGGGTTCGGCATGTATGCCAGAACCTGAAAACTCTAGCAGTTGAGGACTCATTCACCCACACATCTTGTGTTTGTCACAAAGTGGTTCGTTTTTGCTTTTTTTTCCCCCTCTCTCCCATAAAGAGTGGCTGAAATTACCTGGTCCTCTGTTCTCAGCGGAGGGTGAGATCAGTGGCCTGGAGCATGTAAAAAAAAGCACAGAAGGATTTTGACCCTTAGACCAGTCCTTTCTTTAACTCTGTTCTGAGACAAAAAGAGATGAAGGGACCAGAGACTGGAGGTGAGCTGCTGAGAGTTAGGAGTCCGAGCATATGAGTGTATCAAAGTGGGGTTTGTGGAGACACAGAAGGTGCCTTGGCACAGCACTCTCTCGACACTGGTGGGAATATAGAGTGAGAATCTCCCGAGGGAGTTCAGTTGCTTCCAGTCTCCAGCACTGGACACATTGCTGGAGCTACGGATGCTAGTGGATGTACAGAGGGATGCAGCAGAAAACCAGACACAGCCAGAGGACCTTCAAGAGCATACTCACGGATGAAAGAAGTCTTGTGCTGGATCAGAGAGAATGGAACGTTGACAATGGTCTTGGGTCTAGGTTTTCTTCAGTAAAGTCGATGTGGCTCAGTGGTTAAGTGTAGTTTTTAGCCTGAGAAGCGACATAAGCACAGGATGCATAGCCACTGAGTCAGATCAGTGTTTTAAAATGTCACTTTCCAATTCAACTGGCATTCCAGGTTCTAGGCTACAGCCATGCGCCTTTGGGTGTTTCTAAGTAGCGTGGATGCAGTTTGTTTACTGTGAAACCATATTATAAATGAAAATGATGAGGTACTTGACACTTGTTTTCATGGCAGAGACAAGGGAAGAAACGAACAGGATGTCCCTAGTTCTTTGCTTCCTTTCGTGGAGGAGCTTGGGGACCATGATTTTTCCAGAAGCTAGTATAAGGACACACTGGGGAGGTAGTCAAAAATGGGAATGACCAGGCTGGGGCCTGACTCTTGGGTCCTAAGTCCAGTGAGCCAAAGACAGTTCTTTGTGTGTGTGTGTGTGTGTGTGTGTGTGTGTGTGGTGTCTGTCTCAAGTGACCAGGGGCAGGGAATGAGGTCACTGCCTCCTCCAGTTTTATAATGTGCCCTGGGGCCTGGGCTCTGTCCCCTGTGAAAGAAATCCAAGCCAGTGCGTCCTTTGAAGTTACTGGCTGCTGCACTTGGGCCGGCCCAGTGACTGCACAGCAAGTATTTAACTCCATATTTACCTGTTAAGAGCTTGGGAAGAAATAAGCAAAGACAACACAGAACAGGTTAGACAACAGCCACTTAGGCCCTCCTGGTCCCTCACGTGGTGCTGGTATGTGAGCGATTCCTCAACTGCCTCAATTCTGTTCCCAGCCAGCTAACAGCTCCACTGTGCTCCTGGAGCACATACACAAGACAACCCAACCCAAGACAATCCAACCCAAAACCTTTTAGAGGGACATTAAGGGAAATTATTTTCAAGCTATCTCCAGGCAACAACAGCAACATAAGCTGGAACCCTATGTCCTGGTTACTATTCATCTGACTGTGGGAGAAAACGAGTGTCACATTTTAAATATTGGAACTCTGCATCCTCCTCTCATTTGCTACATAATAAACATAACGTAGAATACAATGCACCAAGCCTGCCTTTCTTTCTCTCTCTCTCTCTCTCTCTCTCTCTCTCTCTCTCTCTCTCCCTCTCTCTCTCTCTCTCTCTCTCTCTCTCTCTCTCTCTTTCTTTCTCTCCTTCTTTCTTTCTTTTCATTTTAACTAGGTTAAAGGATTCTCTTTCCCTGGAAGAATAAGTTTTGCTTATGTGATCCAAACATAAGCTCTAAAATGTCTCTAAAATGTGTCCCGCTGCCTTCTTTTTCTGAGTTCCTGTCATTTAGAAGACCTGGAATTAGATGCTGACTTCAGGCCAGGTTTGTAGTATCTTGAAGTGAAAAAAAAAAGGAATATTGGAAATGAAATAGCGGGTGGTGGGGTGGGGAAGGATATGGGGAATTTGAAGCCAAAACTCAAGATGTGGAAAGTTGAACGCTTTGGAGGAGAAATAAACTTGAAACTGGCTGCGGTTGGAGTGGAGATGGGTAATGAGGTAAACAACATTCAGGTTGCCGTTGGGGAGTCTGATCCAGAGAACGACGAAAGCCCAGTGTTACACACTCTCATGGCTTGTGTCTGCACGCTTAGTGGACTGCCCACGTGGCAACGAATTCTGGAAAGCAGTTGAATGGTTAACAAACAAAACAGCCAAAGGACTATCATGTGACTGCATCACACGGGCTTTAACGTGGTGTGTATCACTAAGGACTAAGTAACCGAGGGGTTCTTGGCCTTTTGCTTGTTCTGTAGGATTTGATAAAGTTTCCTTAAGTTGGGTCTTGTAGGAGGCTGCCATTGCATATTCAAGACATTGGGACACACCATAGACCTTAAGCCAGGCCAGGCAGAAGGAAGAGGGCTGAGGTAACTGCTATTCAGAAGGCTGAGGTGGAAGGATAGACTGCTTTAGTTGTACACTGAGTCCCAGGCTAGCCCTTACAACTTAATGAGGCCCTGGGCCCTATCTCAAAAAAGTAAAAAGAAAGCTGGGCAGTGGTGGTGCATGCCTTTAATCCCCCCCTCACCCCCCAACCCCCTGTAACTGGGAAGCAGAGGCAGGCAGATGTCTGTGAGTTTGAGGCCAGCCTGGTCTACAGAGCAAGTTCCAAGAGAGCCAGGACTATATAGAGAGACCCTGTCTTCAACAAAACAAATCAAAAAAGAAGAGAAATGGGCTATAGTTTGGTAGTGGAGCACTTGCCCGGCTTTTGTGAGGCCCTGGGTTCAGTTCTCAAGGCCATAAAACAAGAACAGACAGCTCACCCAAACCAACACAAAATCTCCCCGAAAGGACCAGAACTTGAGAAGTTCAGCTTTTCCTCAGGGAGGGGGTTAGCAGCAGCTTGCACCTGGTTCCCACTGAGAGGGAGTTCCAGTTGAGCAGGCTTCCTCTTTAATCTGGGTGTTTCTTCTGCCACTGCTTTTCTTTGAAGCCAGCAGGAGTTGGTGTGTGGGAGAGAGCCCAGGCCTGAAGGAGCGGCTTGGGCCAAATGCCTGTTAGCAGCCTGGGAGAAGCAGAGAACAAGTTGATTCTAAACCAACAAAATCCCCAGACCCTGTCATTGGCAAAGCATCATTTGGCCTAGTTAAAAGCAGGGAACAGGAGATCAAATCTTCCGGTAAAACTGAGAGCTGTGGAAGTAAAGACCAAGAGGAGTTGCCTGTGTAGCAGGGTGTCGGCTGGGCTTAGTGGGTTCTGACTGGCCTTAGTGATCGAGACAGCCTAAGTTCATGAGACCTGTGGAGTAAGCCAGAAGGCACTGACAGACACCCATGGAGCTAGCCATCCACACGCTGTCCTATTTTTCTGACTTCTTAAGATTCCACCCAAGACTCCCTCAGGCCCTCCTAGCTATGGCCCAGGGCAGTCAAACTATAGGTCCACTGAAGGCTGTGTTGGGGAGTGCTTATTTATCCAAAAGCCATTTGCCGGACATCAGCTATGTCTCAGTTACAGGCATAAGATGAGAATGAACTTTCTTTCCCTGCCCGCATCTGAGAAGAATTGTAGGTGAGCTGAGATCTGCGGGAAGAAACCAAACCTCACTTGTATTTGCAGCTCCCTGCTTGTTTCTGAGATCACCTAGCAAGTCTGAACAGTAGTCCTTCCCTTCCTCTCTTCTTATTTCTTTATCTGTCAGGGTCTTACATATCCCAAGCTAGCCACAAATTCACTATCTAGTCCAAGTTGACCCTGAACTTCTGGTTTTTCTGCCTCTCCCTCCAGAATGCTGGGATTATAGGTGTGATCACCCTGCCCTGTCAGTGCTGCGGCTTGAACCCACGGATGTTAGGAAGCATGCTGGCAGTCAAGCTGTATCCTCAACCTAAGAGGGTTCCTTTCTATCCCTTTCACTCTTGGATTTGTTGTGGTTATGAAATAAGATTGATCAGAGGGAGAAGATACAGAGTGAACTGTACAATAGTGTATAAACAGGTCAAATAATAATATTGATGATGAATAATAATGTCTTATTGTACCAGAGCAGGGTGGCCACACTCTTTTCAGTTATAACCCATTAGACAGAGTTCCAATCTACAACTTTCGGGGTATATTTGTCGCAGTTGTGACAAGCTGAAATGCAGTTTGTGTTTTCTTTTTCACTTTCTTTTCTTCCATCTTTGGCTTGTTTGATTGTGTTGTAGTCTATGCGGTGCCTTGGCTGCTTTAGAGGTAAATGGGAGGTTGTGTCTGCTTCACTCCAACTCTTACTTTCTGAGGTCCAGGCCCTTGACTTGGGGACCTGAAAAATCTTATACCAAGTAGGCGTGTCATCGTGGCCATTTTACTCTGGTGGATACCACAGTAGACATCAGGAGAGGAGGAAGGTTCTCGTGCTGGGTCTCTGTGGCTTGGTTTAAAAGTAAGACTGAGTCTGAGCTGTGGAAGGTCGATTTTCACTTTGCAAACTCATCCTACGAGGGCCCCAGGCAGAACAAACTTGCCATGCGGGTCCTGAACAGCCTAGGGGTAATAACACACCCTTTCCTTTTGCCCTTTGACCCGGCCAGAGGTGCAGGAGGGAGATCTTAGCAGGGATTCTTTTGGCTGCTTCCTCCTCTGTTACCTACAGTTCCATCCATAGACCTCCCCCCGGCTGCTACTGTGTGGAAAAGACCACAGAGCCCCTGTTTATGGGGAAGAGCTTTGGCTCTGCTTTTGTCGTCAGAGGTGGTGCTATGGACCCTCTTTCATGTTTACTGTCCCTTGACATTTCTAACAAGGGGTCTTCAAAGCGAGGGTCCTTTTACAAGATGAGTTTCTGAGCAGTAAACTTGACAGGGTTTAACATGGCCAAAATAAAACCTCAGGTAAAAGGAAGCAGCATAAACAACAACAACAACAACCTCGATGCCGTCCACCAGAGCCTTTGGTGGAAAAGGCTTTGCCTGTGAGGACCCAGGATAGTGGCGACTCAGTGTGTCCTCCAGGGTGGGGCTGCGTTGGCCTGTCTTTTTATGGGACCTCTGGCAATTGTAGCACCCAACTCTTAAAGCCACTTGATAAAACAGTGCCAGTAAGACTTCACTGTTGACTGCTGGGACTCTCAAATCCAGGCCCCACTGACCTGTCTTTTTTTGTACAGCTTGTAGAGTGCCAGAGGCCTGTCCTTCAGTGCCTCACTGCACAGCAAGGAAAATGTACACTTACCAATTGAACTGGAAGCCAGCTTGCAAGGGAGAAGTTTGAAAGCTGTATTTCGGTAAACACATAGTATTGGTAAATAATGAACTTGTTGTCTGAGGGTGTTTGGATCTGTTTTCTCCCCCCCACCCTCCTCATCTCTCTGTCTCCTTTTTTTCACCCTCTTTCTCTGTCTCTATCTCCCCCCCCCCCTATTATGTGTATGTGTCTGGGAGCTTGTTAACTTTTGAAGGTATGTGTGGAGGCAAGAAATAGCATCAGGAAGTCTTCCTCAGTCATCTCTCCCCTTCATCCACTTTATTTTTTGAGACAGTGTCTCCCACTGAACTTAGAGCTCACCATTTCAATCAGCCACACTGAACTTTGGGGTTCTGCTTCTGTGATGGGGACTCACACTTGCAAAGCAAGGATATTACCCTAAGGACCCATCTCTCCAGCCCTCATAGTCATCCATTTAGTGAGAGGAAGCCAGTTAGTGGGGATTTGATTGATGGTGTTCAGGAGTGGGTCATGGGCATGTGTTTACATTTGTGTTCAGGTTCCTGTGTATAGATAGAGCTTTGTTTTCCTTGTGAGCTTAATCTCATAACATTAAACATTTTTTTTTTCTTTTATACCTGAGCTTCATCAGAAACAATTCTCTTGTGTGTGGGGGTGGGGTGGGAGAAGAATCTAGACAAATGAAATCTAAAATATGTTTAGAAGATACAAAGTGACATTGATACAGTCACAGACATTCAAATGAAAGTGTTGCAATATATTACTATAAAGGATTATGTTATAATATATGAGTGAGAGGAATATATTATATAATCATATTGTATCCATGTATTGAAACACAGCCCTTTATAGTAAGGCACAAGGGAGAATGTACTCACCTAACTGCTCATATATGCAGGGTTTAAGGATATACAAATATTTGGCTATGGTTAATAATTAAAATGATTAATTCCCCTTTCCCTATAGGAGACTGCTTAGTGCAGAGTTTCCTTTTATAAATAAACAAATAAAAAGATCACATGGGGGTTTGCCTCATATGAGAGCACTGAAAACATAAAGATATGTGTTGCTTTGAATAAAATCAGTGTTTTGTGCTAAAATAGCTATCACTGGTAGCCTCTGCTAACCAAATAGACTTCTGTGTTGGGCAAACACAAGCCAAAGACACACACATACAGACAATCAGAAACTGGAAATTTTTCTTGTGTAACTCCACAGTGGGTGATGTTCACTAACCTAATGGAGATGTGTGTATGTCTGTGTGTCTGTGTGTGTGTGTGTCTGTCTGTGTGTTTATGTGTATATATGCATATAATGTCTCATTATGTAATGGAGGCTGGGCCCCAAAGCCTCTGTGAAGTGCTGTCGGTGTTTTAGGGACTTGAGTCCAGTGGCCATAGTTTGAGTAGTGTTGTGTGGATGCACATCCTGATCACGGCAGGCCCATCTGCTCATCATGGCTGAATGGCAGAAAGAGGCTGAATGAGATACGTCTCAGCTTCTACTGTCATGCCTCGGCCTCCTGTTCTAACTCCTAGAGTAGTCTGCCTCCCTTCCTTATATTGTGTATGGTTGGGTTCGTTACACACGTCTTAACTTCTCATTTTCCGCAAATTAACCTTTACTTCAAAAATGTAAGTGACTAAACACCCTTTTCTCCCTTCACAATTGCTACTCCTTACGCTGTGGTCTTCTTTGTTCAAGGGAGCATTGCGTTATTTTCTTTAATGCATTGCAAGCAAGTCCAAACATCTGTCTTGCATTTTGTAAAAACTTATTTTAGAGTGATTTACACCTTTGTGATTCTGAATGTCTTCCAGGTTAACCGAAGACATTTTTCGTAACAAGGAAATAAATATATTTCTTCGCCCTGTCTGTGGCCTTGAGTACCTGTATGCAGGCCATGGGGACTAATACGGAATTTTCTCCATATGGAGTCATTGGGAAACATCAGCTGCCTCCTCATTTATGGTTGAAAAGACTCATTTTCAGGAGTCAGAGGAAACTTAGTTGAGAAGGAAGATTGTTAATTGTCCAGCTTCCCAACAAACAGAGACCAACCATGAGTGCACATAACAATTGCTTACTTTCTGAAGGGCGTTCATCCATGATCAAGTCTCCCACAGTTTACTCTTTAAAGCATCATCATAGTTGAGGTTGACCTCCATACTGTAGACTGAGGCAGGAGTGTCTTTACCAGGACCCATGAGAGCACTGAACTGTCCATTCCTGGGCATGTTTACTTTCCCAGTGAGCTGGGATTGGTTCCCATATCTGGGTAACTGGGGACAGTTAATTTAGAACAGCCTCAAGTATGGCTTGGTCAGGGTATAGAAAGAAGTCCTTACCATAAAGTTCCCAAGAGCCTGATGCTGAAAGGGACATGGTCTAGATCATGTTCCTGTCCTGTCACTTGTCAGCAATGTGACTTTGGGCCAGTGGCTTCACCTTGCCAAGCTGCAGATGGCAGTAAAGCCTGCCTCAGGAAGATGTATAAGCCTAGCTGTGTAGTCTAGAGCAGGTAGCCCAGCAAGCAGGCTGCTGTAAGTTCATGAAGTTGGGACTTGTTTAGGATGCGTTGTAGCAGCAGCTGGAGATCCTGACTTAGATTTCTTCTGAGACCCAACAGCTGCTGGCAGAGAGACAGAAGACAGCGGTGGGTACCACTGGGGGATGGATGAGCGAGGGTGTGCTTCCCACATCCTTCACAGTCTCAGCCCCTCCTTTCTCTGATTTCCAGCACATGCTCTCTAGCTGCCTCTTGATTGATTCTGCCTTCCCATTCATCCTTAAGGCATCTCTGATCTCTTCCACACAACTCTCCTGGTCTGAGGGCTGATAGTGAAGTCAATGCAGGGGCCATTTTGAAGACTGATTTGTGTAGAAGCTGTGAATGTTGATTGATCTTCACTCACAGACTCCTCTGTAAAACCATGAGCCAGGCATCCGCACGTCCTCACTTCCCTGTAACCCTGTGGGTGTCTGACAGAACATCTCATGCCCAGTATGTACTCAGTGCAGGATGTGGAGAGGTGAGGGGGAAGAAAGATGAATAGGGCCAGGGAACCCATCCATCCATCAGAGTCCCTCTGGTGGCTATGAATGAGGAGTTGAGCTGGAAACGTGTGTATGGTCTGGTATAGAAAGCAGAACAGTTGGACAGATCTGGGTCCTCTCATGGGTTTACTTAGTCCTTGGCTACCCCTTCATATACTGTCTGTTGGCCAAATGGGGTGGTGAATTATATTTACAGAAAGCTCACCCTGGAATCTTAGTTTTTGGGACAAATACATCAGACCCTCTGTTTCTTTTCTCATAATCTGTATAAGCTAAGACGAGAAGCCAAAAAGATGGTAGTTTCTCTTCGACCTCCTGGGAGAGAGTTCTGTTTGGGAGGAATCGTGTCTCGAATGGAAGGATCATGACAGCTACTGGGACCTCCCCCTGGTTTTTGTCGACTGAGTGGGTGGAACAGGAGCCGGAAGTGTCTGGTGGACGTGCCAGTGTTGAGGAACTCACGGCTGCTGTTTGATCACAACAGGCTGTCTGTTCTTCCTCCCCCACATCCACCACATGGACTCATGTCTTAGACACGAACACATTCTTCAAATAACACATTCTGGGACATTCTTGCACCCCACCCCAGCCTGCCCAAGGACTCTCTGGTAATGAATGGGAGCTTTCTTAACTAATGGTATTCTTGACCATCTGTCCAGCTGGTCACCGAGAACAGAAAGCAGATGACGCCTTGCTTCTTTTTCATCGTGATCCCATAAAATTAGAAATGTAAAGATTATCTCTTTCCCGAATCTGGGAAGAGAAAGTCTCTCGATGCATCTCATGAGAGATTTAGATTAGGTCGCTCTTGCTTTTGAAAGTATGAGTCTTGTGAGGCTTTGGATCCAGAGAAATGAATGTCTGTCAGTTTGTTTTGTCCTAGGTTAATGTGTAAGCCTGTGTTTGTTCTCATATGCCGCTTTGAATCTCTTGACATTAAAAGGAAGGAGATGTCTTGGCCCTCTGCTTTTTTTTTTAAATATTAATTTAAAATAAATATTTTTTTCATGTAATATATTCTGTTCACTGTTCTGTTTCCCTTCCCACTTCCTCTATTAGATTCGCCCATCTCCCCACCACACCTTCTTTCTTTTTCTTTTTAGAAAACAAACTGGCAAATTAAAAAAATAATAATAAAACAAAACAGAGAAACAACATGAGAAACACATTTACACATACATGCATACACTCACATGCATACACACCCAAGTGCACATGCGCGCGCGTGCACACACACACACACACACACACCATAAAAACTCAAAATTGGAAATCATAATATATAAGCAAAAAACCAGTAAGTTTAAAAAAATGCCCCCCCCCCAAATCACCAAAAATACCATTGAGTCATTTCATGTTGGCACACCTACTGCTGAACATAGATGGAGCCTCCCCTAAGTCTGTTTTGCATACCCAGTGAGAGTCCCTTTGTGAAAGCTAACTTTTCCTTGGCAAGTGGCCCTCTATTGGAGACAGTGTCTTGGTCAGGGTCGGGAGCTCATGTCCACTTCTCTCTCCCTTCCTCTCCACCTGGGTTGGCCTCTTACTTGGCATAGATCCCTGAGCCCTGCTGACCCTCTGCTTTTAGCATGTGAGTTAACATGAGTAACTGGATAAGAGGTCCCACCTCTAGGTCGGGTTGGAAAGTTATGAAGCTAAGGAAGTGCTTGCCCCTGCAGGGCTTCTGAGAGCTGCAGAGATGTCCCACAGGAATGGGGCAGGGGAGTCAACTGGATGGAGCAAAGTCAGGCAAGCTTGCTGTTTGCACAGGTGGAGTGGCAGGAAGGAGGGCGGGGCCTAGGTAGGTTGTGTGCCCTACCCATCAACCTTTTCAAGACAGCTGCCCAGACCAAGATGACTCCAGCAGAGGGAACTTGTGTGAGTGGAATGCTCTTGTCTGATGTGGGAAGCATGTAGCAGTTGTCCTAAGGCCCGCAGATCAGGTTGAAACAACACCAGCAGCAAGGCCTGGTACCCTAAGAGGTTATCAGCAGGGAGGAGATCCACGCATCTCACTGCTGATGACTCCAGAGTGGTGGATCACTCCGTATGGAGTGCAGGTCTCAGGCAAGCTTAAGTGTGATATAAACTAAACCATCCACAAGGCACCCTTGCTGGGCATCCACCCCTCCCCCCCCCCCTTCGTGGCTCATCTGAAAGTGTCCATCCTGGTGGTGTTCTTTCTCGTGGAGGAGGTACTATTGCATATGAAGGCTTTGTTGTCTGTGTAGTTCTAACTCAGGGATCCCAGAGCTAAGGCCACTTTCAGTTAAGTTGTGAGTGTCAGTTGCAAAGAGGCCCATAGGCATTTGCTTGTTTGTTTATACATTTTTTTGTGTATATACATTGCATGTGTGTGCAAGCTGGAGGCCAAACTTGGACTTTCTTTCTTTCTTTCTTTCTTTCTTTCTTTCTTTCTTTCTTCCTTTTAAAGATTTATCTATTTATTTTTGCATATGAGTACACCACCATTGTGCTTTCTTCATGCACACCAGAAGAAGGCATCAGGCCCCATTACAGATGGTTGTGAGCCACCACGTGGTTGCTGGGAATTGAACTCAGGACCTCTGGAAGAGAGGTCAGTGCTCTTAACTGCTGAGCCATCTCTCCAGCCCAGATGTTATTTCTTAAATACTGTTTGTCTCTTTTTTTGAGTCGGGGTCTCTAACTGCCCTAGAACAACTCCAGCAGCCTAAGCTGGCTGGCCAGAGAGCTCCAGAGACCTGCCTGTCTTTCTCTCCATAGTTCTGTCATTAAAAGGATTGAAATCAGGTCCTCCTGCTTACAAACCAAGTCTGCTACCCACTGACCTACCTCCTCGGCCCCGTTATTTTTGTGGGTCCTGCCTTCATTTTTAAAGTCCATCCTTCTCCCCGTCCTTCAGTGTTCTCTGCTTTATTCTGATTATCTTCATCAGTGAACTGAAAAAGTAAGCTCACTTTCAAAAGGGGAAAACATTTTCATAATGGAAAAACAAGATTATTGTAGATTAAAATACGATTATCTCTAGCTTCGAAGTTGAAGTACTTACTTAGGCTAAAATATTAAGAGAGATCCTTTCCCAGCCATTGATTTGATGTGAATATAGGCGACTCATTCAACAAATTATTCTGAAGTACTCTCTGAGCGCTGAGTGAAGCCACAATCAGAACCGTGGTGGGGAGCAAGACAGGCGATTATCCCGTCCTTAGAAACCAGAGTGACAGCCAGTTCAGTGTTGGCTTGCACCTTTTTTTCTTTCATTTTTTTCTTTCTCTCTTTCTTTTTCTAAAAACAAAACCAAGCGCCTCCCCCAAACCAAATCAAACAAAACTACAACAACCAATTCCAGTGTTTTCTTTCCCCACAATATGATTTTACTATACATATTCTTTCTCCTTCTCCCTCTCTCTGGTGTATATGTATTTATACATACATACACATGCATATACATATATGTGTGTTCATGGGTGTTCACACATTTGCTTGCCTATTGTTTTTTGCCTTTTTTATACATTTTATTTGGTGTGTGTGTGTGTGTGTGTGTGTGTGTGTGTGTGTGCATATATTGGAGGTCAGATGACAACATGCAGGAGACAGTTGGCTCAAGCTTGGCAGTGGTTGCCTTTACCCATCTACCAATTAAATGTTGGCCTTATAAGAGTTGCTTTGGTCATGGTGTCTGTTTATAGCGGTAAACCCCCAACTAAGACACTGGCTTACAGGTTCAGAGGTTCAGTCCATTATCATCAAGGTGGATGCATGGCAGCATCCAGGCAGGCATAGTGCAAGGAGGAGCTGAGAGTTCTACCTCTTCATCTGAAAGCCACTAGGAGAAGACTGGCTCTCACGTGGTTAGGAGGAAGGTCTCACTGCCCACGCCCACAGTGACACATTTTCTCCAACAAGGCCACACCCACTCAAACGAGGCCACGCCTTCTAATAATGCCACTTCCTATAGGACAAGCACATCCAAGCCACCACACCCAGTGATGGTAGAGGACTATGTTTTGTCACTAGAGAGGCAGTACAGAAACACTGTTGTCTTAGGAACTTAATATGGACTCTCACACTCCTCTCTTACTGCCCCAATTACTGTTATGCTCTGGGACATTATAATTTAATAACACATAGGCGTTGTTAGCAAAGTGCGCTAAAATACCATGTGTACAGCTTCTGTCCCTGACACTGTGGCTGTCCCCGGCTCTTCTCTGGCATTGGCAAGACTGTTGGTGCTTTTGATAACTGGGCTCAGGTCACATCCCTGAGCAGTGGAGAAGATGAAAACCTCTGAGACCTTTGCACCTCCTTTCCCTATTTCCTCCTCCTCCTATCTCCTCCATCCCCCTTTCTCTTCATCCTCTCCCTCTCTTCCCTAAGATCGCCTGAAAGACCCACTGAGGTCAGAACATTTAGCAGTTACCTTGATTCCTATCTGGAGTTCCTGTAAACTAGTGTGGACATTCCAGAAAGCTTTGCCACTGAAGGGAAAGCATGCCGCAGTGCATCATTCAGAGATTGGTGCGTGAACATTAGCTTTGAGGTTGCTCATATAAATATTCTTAGCCCTAACCCATTTACATAAGAGATTGGAAGTCTTAGGGATTAAAAATAGCCACTGTATTACCAAATCCTCTTCGTTCAAGTCTGGGTAATTGGCACTTAAAGATTTGCGGTTCACCTCTCAGGGCTGGTCTACAGATATTAGGTCCAAAGTGAAGCTCTATGGTGCTGTAATTGGACATCATCTCGGGAAAGGAAGCAGCAGCTGATGGCAGAAGAGGGTCCAGGCCTTCCTGGCTCTGCGTGCCCAGTGTAGCCTTTAGACCAGGTCAGGCTGTCACCCGTGGGAGCGGCTCCCCATAGGCCCATGATCTTATGCATGTCCTCTGGTAACCTTGCAGGGGTGGAGAGCTGGACTTCAACGACTGTGTATTACTTTTATAATTATTCCACATTTTCAGCAACATGATTTCTGTTGGTCCCTCCCCTTTCCTTCCCATGTGAATAGAGGAGTATTCTTCTTTGAAGTGAAGCTCTTTCCTCCTGGGTATTTTTCCCCAGGGCACATGTTTTCACATCAGCACCAAACTGGGAGAGGTGACCTGTGTGGTCTAAGAAGTCTGTGCTTGAGAGAAAAACTCTACCTTCTAAGGATCAGACAGCATTGTCATGGACAGACAGGGGGCAGAGCTAGCAGATGCCAGCCAGCCACCAGCTCTATGCATGGGGAGAAGCCTTTATTACATGCCTACTGTAAGATAAAGACACTGCCAGCCACCTTATAGCCCTTTGATGCCAAGCAGCCACCTGCAGGATAACATTCCCACCTCTGCTGTAATTGAGCTTTTAAGCATTTAAGCATTTAGCTTCCGAACATTTGTAATATGTGTCTAGTAACCAAGTGGCAACGGCATCCAGATTTGTTTTGTTTTGTCTTGTTTTGTTTTAAGACAGGGTCTCATGTAGCCCAGGCTGGTTTCCAACTTGCTTTGTAGCACCCTGAGCTACTGATTCTTTTTCACCCATCTCCCTGTGCTGAGATTACAAGGGAATGTGGGATCACAGGTGTATGCCTCACTGCACAAGTTCATGTGGTACTGGAGACTGAATCCAAGGTTATATAGGTGGTAGCCAAGCATTTACCTAACCGAACTGTGATTAAGGTTGTGTAAGTCAAGTCAATCTTGAAAAGCAGAGGTCAAAGTCTATGATGTTTAATGTCTGTGGTTTACTCATTTTCGGCTTTTTTTTTTTTTTTTTTTGGTCGGGCTAACTCATAAGACACATATAAGTGCCTCCTGAAAATTGTCTGTCAAGTCAGTTGCTGGCAATCGTGTGCCTCTGGAGTCGTACAAGAGAGAAGACCTTGAGTAAACCCTGTCACAAAGTTAAGATGTCACATCCTCACCGATTAGGTATTTATCGAGCAGCCTTTTCATGCCAGGAATCATTCTGTGGTTCATCTCCTCACGGAGCTCTTCCTTCAGTGGAGGGGCTAGGATGTGTTTCTGAAGGCAGGTCAGTTAGGGACCACTCTTTATACCAGGAGAATAATTACACACTGGTTACGTTACACTGTAGTGTCTGATTTTCACAGGTGTGTGTATGTGTGTGATGTGCATGTGAACATGCTCCTGAGTGGGATCACACACATTGGGGAGTGATCTCAGGTCCTCAGGCTCCTATTGGCCTTTCCTGACTGAGCTATATCCCAGGCTTCAGATGAGGCTATTCTTTAAAGAGGGATAAACCTTACAACTCCAGTATGGAGACTCTGAAAGAGAAGCCCTACTGAAGAGATCAAAAATCGTAATGCAGAAGCACAGGGGCCAAATTTGTACAATGAACTCTGCTCTGTTTGCAACTTGACTTGAAGGTGGGTTGTGAAGGTCAGCAGAGACTGTCTGGGTCGGGGTTAGCCTTGAAGATACTGAAGCTGGCAGAGCTACGAGTCATGGACTGAAAGTTCCCACTTTGAGGGTAAGAGCCTGCTGTAGATTGTTAGTACAGAAGAAACGAGCTACTTATTACATGAGAAGGAATGAATGCAGACGGGCATCTGATATATACAATAATCACATAGTAAGATACAGACTAGCAATATGTATAGACATTTATTTATTGTTGAGACAGGATCTTATGTGTCCAAGGCTGCCCTCAGACTCACTACATCTCTGAGGATGGTGGCCCTGAACTCTTGATTCTCCTGCTCTCAAAGCCTAAGTGCTGGGGTTACAGGTACAGATTGCTATGCCTCGATTATGTGTTTGCTATAGACTGAAACCAGGGCTTGTGAAAGCTAGGTATGAACTCTATCACCTGGGCTATTTTGTAAGTCCCACTTGGCTTGCTTGTCTGTTTGCTATGAACCTTTCGAATGCTGGTTCAGTGTTCTTTCACTGAGCTACACCCCTAGTCCTGGATTGAAGAAAAAAAAAAAAAAAACAGAAAAACATAATAAAAATAGAGATGCGTTCAACTTTGATGACTTTTATACAGGAAAGAAGCAGTAAACTATATGTTCAAATATACCCTAGAACATAATGTCAGCAGAATTTATAGTTCCACATCTTATCTGTACCTTCACAAAATGGTTTTAAGACCCTGCTTGCAAACCTTTTGTAGAAAGCAAGTCTTGGCTTCTGCTTCATCCCGAGTCTTGGTATTTAGTGATGGAGACTTCTTAATGGACAAGACTCTCTCTCCTCAAATGCCTGTGCATGACAGGCCAAGTGGAGACAGCCTCAATCCAGCTGGTTAGAAAAATGTCATCCAAGTGATTTAAAGGGTTTCTATTCGATAATTTTGGTAAAAGATTTTCATTTTAAAGAGATGAGTAGTTCGGAGTTCTCATTGTCGTCCAGCAATTTGCAAAAAGGTATTTGGAAAACCCTCTCGCAATTAGAGGAGAGGTTGAAGAAAGAAAATTTAAGGGGCCCACTTTAATTTTAGGGATAGCTGTTGGTTTTGTGGTGAGGTAAGGAAGGATGGGCATCAGGAAGATGACATTTTTCTAGGGATGGGAAAGGGCTATTGTATATGCTCCTCTGTACTGGGGCTTCTGGCGAGTGAGTCTCAGCAGGCTCTGTCCTTGTTAGTTTGCATAGCAATAGGAGTTCCAAGCCTCATGGTCAGTGTTTACTTCTTCCCGAGGAATCAGATGAAAAAATAAACTAGTGCTTTAAGTGTGGAAAGACTAGCCCAACTACATAAGCAACAAAAACACTTGCAAATTAGTAAAGCACTTGAATATGCCACCAGAGTGGGAAAACCCTGGTACACTTCATCTTACAGAACATGTCCTATGTGTTTCATATATTTTTCTGTCATGAGTGGCTTATCAGAATGCCATTTTACTTATGAAATAAGTTGTCATTTGCCTCTTATTTCAGTCTTTTCTGCGGGCACTTTATAGAATCAACTTCTCCACCCAATCACACACCTCTGCAAGGATCCCGGGCCCATTTGTGTGATTAATATGGATTATGATTGAGTCATTCAGATTTCGCCACTGATTTTCCTCAGTAAGAAATAAAGAGCTACGGCATTTCCCAGCAACTCCAAGATCCACGGAGGCCCCTGACGCTTGAGATGTGCGTTCTCCTCTCCCAGTGTCCCCACTGCCGCATAAAGAATGTATTTGTATATTGTATGTGTCAGATGTATGTATAAGATGCCTCATGGCATCTTATAGTTTGACTGTGTATTTAGCCAAATCTCAGACCCAAAGAAAGAGAACGTACATACTCTCCCCTCCTCTCTTCAAACAAACAAACAAACAAACAAAAAACCCAGAGGACATGGTAATTCATAATATTCGAGGTGATCAGTTATTGACAGTTTTAATATGGCGTGACATGTGCTGGAAGATTCTCACACACGCTGGACTGGCTAGCGTTGGGTTATACCGCCTGTCCACATTCTCTGTTTAAGAAGGCAAAAATAGCTTACGTTCCCGTGCAGGCAGATTTGCTATTTGATTCATACTACTTTTGGTATCTAAAAAGGGAAAGTCGAAACTATCCAGACAATTATCCCCATAGATGCTCCACCATGGCTGAGTCGGCCACATCTGCCAGGTATGTCCTGGGCTGGAAGGTGTCTGTCCCCATATGGCACTGCCCACATGGGGCTGTCTGGGAGGTATTTGTGTTGGTGTGAATTCGGAGCTCACACTCCTTCCTTAGTGCCTTTCTAAACAAAAAGACTTCAGAAGCAGATGTTTTTCCCTGCCACACCAACTGTTTGATTCAACTTAGCTTTCGTAATAGTGGAGTTTGTTTCGGTAACAATGTCAAAACACTGGGCTTTCTGGTGGTATCATATACAGGCACCATATTGTCATGTTCTTCTGTTCTTCTGGCAGCAAGTAGGGATTTTTGCCAGTATGAAATGAAGTCTAAGTAACAAGCTGTGGACCAAGGTGACCCTGTGGGAAAGAGACAACAGCCTTCATATCGAAGGCCATTTCCATTCTGACAGTTGTGTTTGGTTATTGTTTATTAAGTAGGTGGAAGGTGTATCTAGGATGAAACAAATTATTGCTGGCCATAGTGTATTTGGTAACTGACTATAAAATTGGTCTTGTTACCTCCCTTGGGTTGACCTACTGGAGTATTTGCATTGTGGTTAAAAGAGTTCATTGCTTTTATTGCAGAAACTGCTTAGGATCCTCTCACACAGGACCTTCTAAAGCAGAGAGTTTTGGTTTTTGTTAATCTTCCTCTTGTATTGAAGGCAGCGTGTCTCCCAACTAGAGAGAAAGCACAGCCTTCCATGTCATCGTGAGGGGGTTATTTTCATTACACTGACTTCGCTCTGTCATCCAGCTCCTTGATGCTCTGAACTGTTTGACTTAGGACCGTGTTTTCTTTTGAATTCAGTTCTAGAAACAGTGAGGACCATTCACTGGAAAAGTCTGACTTGGGTTTGGCGTGAGGTTTGAGGGAGGAAGACGGAGCAGTGAGTCCAGCTTTGAAAACTCACCCCTGCTCACTGGTGCTGCAGGGTCGGCTTTGAAAGCGTGTGCCTTTTGGTAGCTCCTGAGTCTGTGATATCTAAGTCATCATATTACTTCCTGGTAACTTGAAATAAAAGTATGGATTTCTCTGAACTCTTTCTGCCTCTCCCAGTCATTTAGCTGAGCAGATTATTCTGTTCTCCTAGCACTGGATATTAGCTAGAAATTGGATCCTCTGCCCCAAATCCAGTGGTTTGTGAAGTTAGTTATATTTTTATTTATGCATCATTATGTTGATTGTTGTATAAATGCTGTAATTAAAAATTGGAGTTATTTTTATGTGAACAATACAAAATGTTTAGTATCTGTTCTTAAATGGATATATAGTTTGCAAGCTGTATAAGGACATTAGAATATCAGTATGACGTTTGAAGTTTGCAAGCTGTATAAGGACATTAGAATATCAGTATGACGTTTGCAGCAGGTAACTACTGGTAGTTTTCTATCAGTGCCACAAAATATCTAAATAATGAACTTCAAAGGGGATCAGGTGAGTTTTGGAGTCAGTGGCCATTTGGCTATATTGCTTTTGGGTCTGTGATGAGGCCATGTGTCCTGGTCTAACTACTTCTTCATAGTGACTGGGAAGCCCAAAAGAGGAAGAAGAGGAGAAGGAGGAGGAGGAGGAAGTGGAGGAGAAAGAGGAGAAGGAAGAGGGTGGGCTGCCCCTTCCTTATATTCCTAAGGATGTCTGATCTAATGCATCCCATTAACTCCCACCTCTAAAAGGTCCCACCACTTCTCAATAATGCCACGGGCCAGGAACCTCACCTTTAACATTTTAACCTTTTGGAGACACTTATCCATACGACAGCACTGTTTTATAACATTGATGTGGGAGCTGGCAGACTTTCTAGGAGAAATCCATAAAATAAGCCCAATGCATAACTCTCCTTGTAGTGTCTGCTTCCTTTGAAGTGACTTTCTGTGTTTGTACTGTCAAAGTGACTGTCAAGTGATTCCTGTCCTAACACACTACCCAAAGACATCTTTTGTTTTAATTTGTTTTGTTGTTGGTAGGGATCAAACAACCCAGAGCCCTCTGCATGGTGAGTAATGGTTCCCAGTACTTTAAGATCTGGGTTAGTCAGCAGTATCTGAGGAAGGGAACGGGGTTAAGTTAAGGGAGGTTAGCTCAGCTTGATTCAAAATTTTGACTTCGAGTTCAGGATTGTCACTTCTAATGTCTATCTATCTATCTATCTATCTATCTATCTATCTATCTATCTATCTATCTTTGTCATTCCAAATCCCAGCAGTTGGCTGTCAGACCTTTAATAATATAAATAAAAACTGGTATTATAAACTGGCAATATAAAGCCAAACTTAGGGATCCTGGATGTTCCAAATGCATCCAAGAACTGCTCTGTTGAGAAAAAACATTTCCATCTCCATGTGGGATATCTTTCACATTTTAGAAACCTGGGCAGTTTCTACAAAATTAAACATCATTTGATATTTTTCCTATTTCCCATCTTAGCCATTAGTTCTTATAAGCGAACTTGGAATTACCAAGGTCAACCTTCAAACCAGCTTCTGTAAGGAGGCTTCTTACATTATACTAATGCAGACTAATGATGTTGGACCTCAGATTCTGGTTCACATAGGCTAATCCCTTTTTTGAACATGCAGGCATTTATTTTATATCTTTTAAAAAATAATGATTTTAAGTGGTGGATTTTTAAAAGATATTTATTTATATAGGGGGAGCACAGTCTAAAGTTTTGGGTGTAGAGGTCAGGGGACAGTTAGCTGGAGTTGGTTCTCTCTCTCCACTGTGAGTCCTCTGGGGATTGAACTCAGGTGGTCAGGCCTGTGACTATCACCTTGACTCACTGAGCCATCTCACCAGTCCCTAATTAATTTTTATAATGAGTGTGTATTTTATTTCCTTAAGAACCAGATTAGAACGTCCTAGCATCTCTTCTGCTCTTAACCTAAGTCACCAGTTCACGATGCCCGTATCCATACTTTGTAGGAACCATGGGTTACCAGGTGTGGATACTGTCTTGTTCCTGAGTTTGCACATAGTGGGGTTGTGATTTTTTTTCTCCAGGAGAAGAACATCTTTCCTGCCTCTAGGCATTCCTATGTTTTGTTGTGAGTCCTGTCATGTTCTGCGAAGCACTTATGGGTTAATTGACACCGAAGTGTAAATATTCATGAGCTACTGTGTGACATTTCTGCACATGAATACAGTGTGATCAAATTACAGTAACTGTCATATCCATTACCTTAAACCACAATCATTTCTTTTTGGAAGTATTCAAAAATCTTGTCTTCTGGCCATCTTGAACTATACAATAATTGTTGACTTTAGTCACCTCACGATGCCTTAGAATGCCAGAACTATATCACATGATCAACCGTGCTTCAGTCCAATTAGCCAACCCTTCTTTCTAGATCCGGTCCCCTACGTTTTCCAGACCCGGCCATATTTGTATAATACCTGCTCTGTCCCTATGAGTATGCCAGGGATGTTACAGTTGGTCAGACAGGCAAGAGAAATGGTTTTCTTTCCTTCCTTAGGCTTATCGTTTTCCTGAAGCTTCTGGTGATAGGTTGCCTATTTCTCTACTTCTTTCAGACAAATGATTCAAAATGATTCAAATGTCCAAGTACAAACAGTAGGAATTGTTCTCAAGAGCACTGTGGCCTGAGTCTGGTCTGCTTGTGGGCAGCCTTGGCAATGAGAGAAAGCAGTATTTACCTGAACTGTAGTTGCTCAGCACAGAAAGAAAGAAAAAATTTCGTTACTAGGATTTTCAGCAAGATGCAATGTTCTTCTGTGGGAGACAAGGTACCCCCAGACTCCTCCTCTCCTCTTCTGTGAGAGACGGGGTATCTATCCTTAGCCTCCTCCTCCTCTCTGTGTTTTATACATATTCCCTCTTTCATATATTTCCTTTAGTCTGTGGTCTACGCTGAGATTTCATATTCAGTTAGTAACAACCATGATTCATGTTTACACCCGACAAGTTTATTCAGGAAGACTGGGAATTTACATGAAATAAAAACTCATCGTGGTGCTTTTTGGAACAGCAACAACAAAGCAAAACCAAAACACAAAAACAGTTTGTGAAACAAACTGAATGGTCAGATAAATAGAAAAACAAAAGGTTCTAGACTACAATAATGAGATAGAGAGTTGAGACACAGGGAGCTGATCCTGATGGGCACCGAAGTCACTTAACCCAGAAGGGCAGGGTACAGAGGGGAATGGCATCTGGTATCTATTTGTCTATCCACTGGCTGAAAGCAATCAAGCAAGCAGAGGAAGAGAGCTGAACAGATAAAGTATGCTAGCTAATTTATCAGGTCAATAAAATGAAACTTCTCTAGACTCCGTATTCTGGCTTTCAGGAAAGGGAGTTTTGAAAGGAAAAAAAATATGAGAGAAACTTTGCATGTTACTCTCTTTCTATCACCCACTTCCCCGTCCCCTCACCATCTGTAGACTGGGAGTACGTTCAAAAATGAAAAATAACAACAACAAAAACAGCTCAGAAAGAGGTTTGTATTTGGGATAGGGACAGCTTCACATTTAGCTGTGACAAGGCATGTGACCATTTTGGGATTCCAGAACAGCAACCCTGAGACGTGAAGTTGGCAGAGCGCAGGGAGAAGAGCCGAGCTTCCAAGCAGGAAGATATAGTCATTTAGAGTTCTTTAGACCAAGAGACAATTCAGAGACCTCTGTTGGTTTTAGACCTGGCCCCTGCCTGGACATCTGTTACTGATGTTCATGCTGAGTTCTACTTAAGAAAACAGGATTAGACACTGGCATGTTTTTGAGAGATGTCCTGACGTTGAGCTGTGCTTTAGCTCCGTGGAGTGCTGTTTTCCTGTAAACCTAGCAGTGTTATTTTAGCCGCTGACTTTGAATGGTCTTGCTGGTCAAAGGCTGTTTCTAATCTTTCTTCTATTTTAATGCCTTTACCTTGGTGCCTGTACACAGTAGTCACTTAATAATTGTATGCCTTCCTTATCATTGCTGGCTCGTGTTTAAGATCAGAAGGTACAGAATGTGGTTAAATCTTTTCTGAGTCACTCAAGGAGACTATGAAAAGAATATTCAAGTTAGCTTGGGGTAGACTGTGTGCCCTCAATGGAGAGATGTCATTGTGCCTTCTAGAAAGAGCTGGGAAGGGAAACTTGGAGAATTAACTCTTTCAAACGCTGGTTAATTTGCCGAAGTGAATAGAGGCTTTATATGGCAGGAACCATAGAGCACTGGAGACTATGCATGTATAGATGCTGAAAACCAGTCAGTGTGACGGTCTCACCCATATTGTTTTCAACAAGGAGTGACCCTTTGTCAGATGGCCAGCATACCTTAGATAGGTTGGGTCTTCTGCTCACTGTCACTGGTGCCGAGAGTCCTGCCTGGCTTGTGGTAGTTGCTCAGCAAGAACTCAGAGGAAGAAATTCATGTCCTTTGAACCTATGGTATATTACTGTTGTGTGGAATCAGGTGTTTAAGGAACTGTATTTTTACCTTCACAAGGGAGGTAAGAGTGTTTTCAAATTCCTTTTCAATTTAGCATTTTCCTAGAATTCTACAGGATCTAGAGCGTTAAAGTCAAGACAAGAATACAGATGCAGCTGCATTTTACCTTTTGTCCTCTAGTCAGCTGATGAGCGACACCACTCTGACAGCCTTCTACAAGGCAAAGGAAATAAATGAAAACAAAAAGCCAACCCTCTTCAGGGGCTGTCAAATAGGGAACACCCCCTCCCCAAACAAAACAAAACAAAACAAAACACAAACAACTTAGTGCTCTGGAATCTTCAGATTACTGCTGGAAATTAGAAATCTAGCAAATATTTGAAATCTTGAAAGAAACAGGTGAGTACCATCTTATAATATACCTATAGACTTATCAAAAATGGCAAACTAATGGGGTTTGACTATCTGTGGAGTAGGCTAGTGGCCCGTCTATGAGTCACTTAATTTTAACAAATAAATGAGCTGTCTGGGAGAGGAGAGGAGAGGAGAGGAGAGGAGAGGAGAGGAGAGGAGAGGAGAGGAGAGGAGAGGAGAGGAGAGGAGAGGAGAGGAGAGGAGTCAGTCAAAATAATGAATTCTTGAGTGAGAATGGATTTTGGAGGCCATGTGGTCTGACCTAAATAATACAGGAATTCCATCTACAGAATCCCCGACAGATGGTCATACACTTGTGTTTTGAATACTTTTTGGTGTGAGGAAATGTGTTATTTCAAGAGGCAGCATATTTTATTGTTGGACAGTTCTAAAAGTCAAAAAATAACATTTTTTTTTATGCACAAAGACAAAATTTCTGTCTTCTTGGCTTCCATCTGCTGATCCAAAATATTTATTAAATACTCCTCAGTTGAAAGAAGTTCAATAGCTGTGTTTTAGCATGGAATGAGCAAACAGATAGCTATCCAGTACTTATAGAACCTCCAGTGGAGATTCCTTGGTACCTTGGTGATCACAGATGGTTTTGCAGGGCCTCTGCCTGCTGGGAGCTCATAGACTCATTAGGATACAGGATTAAATACACACTACGCTGGCTGACAGATGACACCACACAACCGAAGCTCTCTTCATACTGTCATAGGTAAGGAAACCTGGTAGAGGAAAGTTAGAATATAAGAAAAATATTTAAGTAAAGTTACTTTATTCTAATTAACTCACAAGTAAGAAGAGCAATGGCTAGTTTAAGGAAGCCACTCACTCCATCAGTGGTCTAGCCTCACACTCCACGTGACTCACTGAATTCTGCACAGGTATAGTGACTGTGTGGAAGCCACTGAGTGTCTCTCAGAGTTTTACACTATTCACCTCTGTTCCTGTTGTTTCTCAAGACAGGCTCTCACCCTGCAGCCCCGGCTGTCCTGGAGCTCACTCTGTAGACCTTGAGGCTGGGCTCAGACTCAGAGATCTGCCTACATCTGAGTACTGGGACTAAAGGCATGTGCCACAACTGCTGGCTTATCTACTTTCAAAATTTACTTATCCACACAAACAAACAAAGCAAACACCTAGGATGGAGTCTAAACTAGAGCAGATGCTTAGCTCAGTATCCTGTTTCATGACTCGTGTGTCCTTTGCCTTCATCCAGTCTTCCTTGTCACTAATATGACTTCCTCTTGGTCTCCTTCCTAAATGTCATATTATGCCCATATTTATATGTTTACCTATATCTTTGTATATATTTTAGGCTGGAATTCATAGAAGATGGAAAGTGCATAGTTTTCTTTCTGAGTTTGGATCACCTACCTTAATATTATACTTTCCAAGGCCATCCTTTTTGCTATAAATTTTGTGATTTTATTTTTCTTTACTTTGAATAATATTCCATTTTATGTAACCATATTTAAAAAACTTTTTATTGGTTCTTTGTGAGTTTCACATCATGCACCCCAATCCTAGTCATTCCTCATCCATTTGTATCTGCCCTTTGCTCTTGTAACCTCCCCCTTAAAGGAAAATAAAAAAATAAAAATAAACTGTAAAAACCATATCATTATGGAAGATGTAGTGTGCCCCGGTGTGTCACATGGACACCCCTTTGTCATACACCTTTACTTGCAAATGCTCATTGCAATAAGCCATTGGTCTGGCATTACCATACTGTCATTGTCTAGTCGTTTATAGATGGACATCTACATTGGTTCCATTTCTTTGCTATCACAAAAAAAAAAAAGAAAAAAAAAGAAAAAAAAAAAAAGGAAACTACAGACCAATTTATCTGATGGACATGATTGAAATTTTTTTCAACAAAATACTTGCAAACTGAATTCAGGGAAACACCAGGAAAGTCATGACCAAGTGGGCTTTATCCTGGAGATGCAAGATTGGTTCAATATATGGTAAGCCAGTAAGTGTAACACACCATGTAAGTAAACTTATGGACAGAAACCACATGGTCACCTCTGTTGATGCCACAAAGGCAGTTGACAAAGTTCAACATGCTTTCATGACAATAGGACATGTCTAATAGCATAGAATGCTAATAGAATGTTAGCATCGTATATATAACATTCTACTACAAGAAGGCAAACAGAATTTCCTCTAAAATCAAGAATGAGACATGGGACATGGATGCCACTTTCCTTGTCTTATTCAATATAGAATGTGAACTCTTAGCTATAGCAGTTAGAGGAGAGAGAGAGAGAATATGAAAACAGGAAAGGGAAGAAATCAAACTATATTTGTAGATTCCACGAGTCTGTTCTAGAGAATCTACTTGAAAAGTCTGAGATCTAGTAAACACAGTGAAGTCGCAGGATACAAAATAAATATATATTCACTTATATGTATATATGTATGTAGCTTTCATTGAACTCTTAGAAAAAATCAATAAATCAATTAGGGAACTATCTCATTCATAATCAATAGTTCTAAATTAATAAAATATCTAATTAAAGAAATAAAAGACTTCAATAATGAAAAATTCAAAAATTCCTTGAGAAAGGAAGTTGACCAGGGCTGTGGATCACACAGTATAGAGACCTTCTGTGCCCCTGGATTGGCAGAATTAAAATTGGGGAAATGGTCATACTGCCTAAACTGATTTATGGATTTTAGTGCAGTACTCATGGACATTCTGATGCTATATTTCACAGACGTGGAAAAAAACAAACAGACTGCAAAAGAGCAGGCAGAGGCAAAGCAAGCCTGGGAGTAAGAACACAGGGGAAGTAGTATAATGCCTAACCTCAAATTATACTGCAGACCAGTAGTGATAAAAACAGCCTGGCACGGCCACAGAAACTGAGAATCACGACCAAATCCCTCCCTGGTCTGCCACTCATTTGTGTGTGTCCAACATGACTTTTAAACATATTTAGATGTTTGGAGAAAATTTGAAAGAGAAATTCAGATTTTTTAGAGTTCATAAACAGTGATTTGAACTTCGTCTATCCAGTTTTTATGAAAATTAATCTTTTTCTCTTGCTGTGTAAATACTTATATAAAAGCCTTGATTTTTGATCTTTGGCTCTCAAAGCCTCTGATATTTATTTAATAAATAGCCCTTTCCAGAAAGAATTTTCTTGTTCCTGATACATTCATTCAGAGATCCTTCATATAAATATGTATGCATGCATGTTTGTGGTCATTTTGTTTATTTATAAATGTGATATTGGGGCTGGGCAGAAGGCCTGGTTGTGAAGCGCTTGCCCTGTGGGTGTGTGGGCTGGGTTCAGGTCTGCAGAGTCCATGCAGAAGGTTAAGCATGGCTCCATCTGCCTGCCATCCCAGCACTGGAGAGGTAGAGACAAGTGGACCTCTGGAAGCTCATTGTCCAGCCAGCCTAGCTGAACCTGGGAGCTTTTTCTCAAAAGCTAGGGTGGCGGGGCTGGAGAGATGGCTCACTGGTTAAAGAGCAATGGTTGCTCTTCCAAAGGCCTGGATTCAGTTCCCAGCACCCACGTGGCGGCTCACAGCTCTCTGTGTCTCTAATTCCAGGGGAGCTGACACCCTCTTCTGTCCTCCTCAGGGGCCTGGCACAGACAAGCACACACAGGCAAAGCATAAATACACTTAAAATTAAAATAAAAAAGGAGTACATGCAGGCGAAACACTCATACCCGTGTGTGTGTGTGTGTGTGTGTGTGTGTGTGTGTGTGTGTGTGTGTGGTGTATTTATTTAATTAAAAAAGGTCGAAAGTGGAGAATGACACCCAAATATTAACTTATGATCTCCATGCACATAAACACAGGCACATAGACAATTGTATGAATATATATATTACATATATGCAATGCACCCCCATACATACATATGGAGTGGTGGGACTGTCTGTGATCTCTGTTGTGACAAAGGTCAGCAGGCCTGAAATGGTTAAATCAAGTAGGAGCCCCTGTTGGTTGCACTGATCAACAGTATCTGGAAGCCAGGGGGCCAATGGGGAGAACCAAGGGTCTGGGTTTGTAGCACCCACAAGAGTACAGGTGTGTGCTACTGTGCTCCCCAGATAGACAGGCTGACTTGGGAGCAAGAGGCAAATCCAAATGTCATGCATTCTAGAACAGTCCAGGGGATGTGCCCACCACTGAAGGAGGTAAAGTGGGGCACACCCAAACTGCCCCTCACTTCCAAGAGTGACAGTCTTAAAATGGACTATATCTTCCCAGCACGGAGACAGAGCCAGCAGCTGTTGACAGATGGACTGTGTAGCACTTTCTCATGTGCAGCACCTCACCATGTGTCCCCCGCCTTACATTTGAGTTCATAGAATATGACTGACATTTTGAATGAAGGGAATTCAACTATTCCTACTGTTGTCTGTTGGGGTAGTTCTGGGTCTTGAAACTTCATGATTAGAAACGTCTGGAAAAGGAAGGGACACTGGTCGGTGTTTACCTTCCCTGTTAGGAGAAATTAAGTAGAGGTTTTAAAAGACTTTGACTAAAGGAGCTGGTTTTGAGGGACACTGGAGGCTGCCATTTCTAACACTGTCATCCTTCTGGACTGACTCTCACACGAGGGTCAGGTGACCTATGACAGAACAGAGTTCTGCTCGGCTCTGCACACGCCACATAGGCTTATGCCTCAGTGTGTTCCCCAGAGTCTGTGGGAAAGAATGAACACGTCACAGCTATGCTTAATTAGCCTTCGAGCTGCCTCCCCACCCCCGGCCCCCGGCAGCGGCGCCTTGTGGATCTGTCTCACGGAGAGACAGTATGATTACTTGCTCGGTAGCTTTACACTCCCTGCACATTTTAGTGTGTAGGCATTAGAGGGTTTGGTAAGCACAGGTGGGCAGAGGCAGCCTTCTATCTAGCGTGTGTTCGAACCACATCTGCGTTTCACCAAAGCCTTCTACATCCCCATTATTTATCCTTAATCCATGTCATGAAAGTATGAGGAAGCTCACAAGGAGCACGAACATCTCTGAAACGGGGGGCGCAAATGAGCACACGGAGAAGAGACAGGCTGGTCACAGTGGTCACAGTCAGAATAGCCAGACTGGTCCAGCACCATGGGTGGTTTTAAGTCAAGAAGCCTGGCCTTCGATGCTCCCGCTGGCTTGCTCTGGGAACTTGAGCCAACTGCAGCACTCCTGTTTTCTGGTTGGGAAATGTGAATATCGAGGCTCAAGATTCAGTTATCCTGGATGCCTGGGAATCAAAAGCTAAGCATGTGGTGATGCTTGCACTTCCTGCATTGCTGTGTGTTCTGCTGCATTGCTGTGTGTTCTGCTGCATTGCTGTGTGTTCTGCTGCATTGCTGTGTGTTCTCCTGCATTGCTGTGTGTTCTCCTGCATTGCTGTGTGTTCTGCTGCATTGCTGTGTGTTCTGCTGCATTGCTGTGTGTTCTGTCTATCATGCAGCTTCTGTGAGTGAAGACGCCTTATATAGTCTTTGCCCAAGATGAAAGAAGTTAGGGACTTCTCAATGGCTGATGTTGTGATCACCCAAGCTAACTGTTCTTGACACTTCTAATATGACTTTAAGCCTAGTACCTTTTTATCAGTGTGTGTGTGTGTGATGTATGTATAGTGTGTGTGTTTGTATGTATATGTGTGGTATATGTATGTGTGTGTCTCTATGTGTGCTGTCTATCATGTGGGTGTGTATGTGTGTGGTATCTATCAGTGGGTGCATGGTATGTGTAATGTGGGGAGGGGGAAAGTTATGTGTGGTATGTATGTGGTACATGTGGTGTAGGTGAAGTGTGTGGTGTGTGTATGTGTGTGTAGTGTATGTGTGTGTGGTATGTATGTGGTACATGTATTGTGGTATAAAATGTGGTGTGTACGTGGTGTGTATTTGTGTGTGTGCTTTTTGTGTGCATGTATGTATGATGTGTGTGTGATGGTGGTATTGTAGGTGTAACCAGTACTGTTTATACTGTTGCCTGAACTTTCCTGGAGACAGGACTCCTGCACTTGTAGATATTGTCACCATCATTACAGGCATTTTTTTTTAAGCTAGGCTTCAGAAGACTGTAACCTGCTTCCCTAATTAAACTGATTCTTTCTCCGCATGGGAGGGAGTCCCTGGTACCCAAAGAACTATACCAGACACAAGAAATACAGTTTGACTGACAGTCCATTCTACAACCCATGGAAAAGCAGTTTCCATGAGCCCTGTTACAGCCCTAGAACTTTCCTCCACATTTTCCTCTGTGAAATGCAGCGGATACTCTGTTTCTCCCAGAATAATTCAGTCTATTTCTGAGAGGATGAATAATGTGGTTTCACCTGCAGACCTGTTTCCTGTCCCTCTTGTGTAGGGTCTCTGCTAATAGCAGGCTGTATTCCTATAAAGGAGGCCTGAGTATCAGGTGCTGAGGCCAGCCTGTATGTGAGGGCTTCAAGTGCCCTCATTTAAGCTGTTAACCCGGGATAGGAGAGAAGTGTGCTGTGGTGCCCCAGGGGTGGGCAAATGGCTGCCTTGGAGAACTTGGTTGGAGAAGGATGTACAACTGTTCTTGAGCAGTAGATGTCACTATAGTCAGTGGCTTCTCCAACTCAGCACAGAAGGGGTTAACTGGGTCTGGTTTAGACAGTGCTGGGGGTGTAGCCCATCTGTGCCCTCCACAGAATTGGTCTTTGTTTCAGGGCACCAGTTGACACCAGGGAAAGACCCATGTTGACTAACTACATTTTCCTCTAAGAAATAAAGGGAGGTACTTTGTCATCTGTGGTTTGGTGTCTAAGACCAGGTCCTGGATGTTGTAGGATGGGTTGGCTTTAGTGGATACAGAAGTTAGGGGGTCTTTATAGAGCATTGTAGGGAGGTCTAGAACAAGTGGATGGGTGTTATGTACTTTGGGGGATATGAACTAGCTGGATACTTTTCCTTATTGTCACTGGCACGGGGTCTGCCACACTCAGGCAGGGAGAGCTTCAGAGCTCATCTCAGCCTCCTCAGGATGCCCCTTGGCTCACAAAAGCAGCAAAGGGAAAAACCAAAATCTGCCCCCCACCACATACATACTCATACACACACCACATCACATATATACCTATTCACATCTCCCCCCCCCCCCCCCGGTCTCTGTCTCTCTCTGTCTCTCACACACAAACACACTACCACCACCACCACCACCACATTATCTCTTATACATACACCCCAGGTCACACACACACACATACATTACATACACATCTATACACCTCTCTCTCTCTCTCTTACACACACACACACACACACACACACACACACACACACACACACACAATCTTACAGGACTGTCTTTCTCTTTTTGCCATTTTCTATTCCAAAAAGGCTAATTGTCAACTACTATGATGGAATTTAGCACTTAGAAACAGCTACTGTGTTGACTAATTAAAAAAAAAAAAGGAAGAAAGCCATGATTACTACCTAGCCAATTGCCTTTTCAAGCACACTCAATTTTACTTTGTCTTTTCTAGTAATACCCTAGTGTGAGAACAAATAAGACTGACTGAACCACTGAGAGCTGTAGATTCACCCCCACCTCCCAGATAACCATCTATCTTCCCATCCACCTTCTTTGCAGCACAAGTAGATTGCCCTTTAAAACAAAAACTAAGTGTAGACCTCCTAGGGTGATACAGGCATGCTCATGGGACAGAGTTCCTGTCCGGTTTTTGCCTGGCTGGCTGTCTTTATCAGCGTGGTGAAGCCTCGTTCTTGAGAGTACAATATGCTAAGCTAGATTGCTCTTTCTTCTCCCCTTCTGTCTCCCTTTTAAAGCATCGCACACTCCCTGGGCCAGGTGGCGTTGCTTCCTGCCTCCGCTGCTCGCTGTTGCTAAGCAAGAGGCACCCGCTCGCACATGAAGCTGAACCAATAGCGTCCTGACCCCCATTGGCTGGTAAAAGCCAAAGAAAGAGAATCCCACCGCGCCGCCTGTGACCGGTGGGTCCTCCTCCCCCTCCCACCTTTTCTCTTCCGACAGGAAGGGGCGGTGGCGAGGGCGATGGGAGGAGGAAGAGGGAAGAAAGGGTTGGGGGAGGCGAATCCTACCACGCTCTGCCGTACTTGGGATAAATGCCATTTTTTTTCCTTTGTGAAGCAAAGGAACAGTGGCTTCCCCATGCAGTTGCGCATCCTCCTGTCCCCCAAAAACCCCTGCTGTCAGAGCCCATACTCGGAAAGAACCGGTTGTTGACCTGTAGACCTGTGCTTTTTCTCACTCCGAACAGGGCCAACAGTTAAGGTCCTCAGTCTTGGAGGCCTTGGGACCGTTCTGTCCCTTCTTCCTCCTCATCACCCCTCTCCTCTCCTTTCCGTCTCACAATATCTTCTTCCCAGAATGCAATTCATTTGAATGTTAAAAATTAGAAGAGGGTGTTTGTACATCTTGTGAGGACACCATCAGAACATTGGTAAGGGGGGGGGGGATGAAGGAAGAAGTATCCGTAAGGTCCTCAGTCTTGGAGGCCTTGGGACCGTTCTGTCCTTTCTTCCTCCTCATCACCCCTCTCCTCTCCTTTCCGTCTCACAATATCTTCTTCCCAGAATGCAATTCATTTGAATGTTAAAAATTAGCAGAGGGTGTTTGTACATCTTGTGAGGACACCATCAGAACATTGGTGGGGGGGGGGAAATGAAGGAAGAAGTATCCGTACAAAAGTAATTTTTAAAACTCCCCCATTAGAATTCTCAGTCCTTGGCAAATTCTAGTCAAGAACAAAATGAAATGACAGGCGATCTTGACTGGCAAACTGCCAGCGTAGACAGCCAGTGGTAGGTTGGAGATTATATAGAGGAAATGACCTTTCTCCTATAATTACCTGGATATTTTGAGAAACATCAGACCCGAGTTACCTGGATAATTATAGCTTTGCAGATCTGACCTTAGGACAGCACAGATTTCATGGAGAATGCTCTCTTTGGTGATGTAGGTTGAGAGGCACCACTGCTTTTGTAGCCCCGGTCCAGGAAGCCCTCCTGTGTGGGGCTGATAACTGCACAGGTCTTTCTTTAGCAGACTGCATTAGGCGTTTCTTCTACCCTCATCCTAGATTTGTCATTTGGGTGCACTGTCAAAAGGATGAAATCTGCTCCATTCCCCACTCGGGATCCTGCAGAATAAAAGATCCTTCTCCCTCCCCATCTGCCTTTCCCAGCCTTTACACAGATTTCTGTCTTTTTGTCTGAACCAAAGCTAAATAGCTTTCATAGGAGGAAGCACAGCTAAGGCTAGATTAAGCCAAAGGGATCACACTGGGAAATGTTTACACAGGCTGAGGAACTGGGATGTTTCCCTTTTAGTCTGAAGAGCAAAGGTAGCCAGTGCTGCCTGCTGCCTTTGCAGCAGTTAAGACAAGGTCCGGAACCAGTCTCCTTCTACCTGCTTCTGGTTTCTTCTGGGTTAAACCAGAGGCGTACACACATTGTGGAATATCAGGTTCATGCAACACCTTTGTCATCTACTGTGCCAAAAGTAAAACCCCCAAAATGAACGAAAAAGGAAGGAGGAAGAGAAAGAGGAGGAAGGAAGGAAGGAAGGAAGGAAGGAAGGAAGGAAGGAAGGAAGGAAGGAAGGAAGGGAAAGAGAATGGGAAAGGATGGACCAGAGGGTTCTGTACACTCGACTCTTCCTTTAGCTCAAGCTTAGATGTGATATATTTACTCCTCAGCCCCACCCCATCCCCCTTGTCCAGAGCAAAGTTGGGAGCCAGGCCCTGACTTCATTATTGAGATACAGGCGCCAAGCTCCAGCCAAGGGAACCTGCCAGGACCTGCTCTGTTTCTTTTCTTCTTCCTGGTTGAGAATTTTCTTCTTCAAATCCTGGCTTCACACCCACGTCCTAACTCAGCTGGCCAAAGGCAAATCCCTCTATGTCCGTAGGTGTTCTGCCTGAGATTCGCACTTGTAAATCTAACAGCCTTTGGAGGTGCTGGGTGTGATGTTTCTGCAGGACTCTTCTGCATGTCTGTTAATGTGCTCTGCTTTGTCAGCCTGGCTCTCCTTCCACACTGACTCTTTCCATGTTGAAATCGTGGCCACAAAAACACACCTCAGATACCATTTCCTTGGCAAGCCATCTCTCCGTCTCTTCCGGTGAGACCACATCTTCCAGCCCTCTAAAGGCCACATTTTCCCCCTCTTCTCTTTTAGGACTTTCTGTCTTCTCTTCTGAGTTGAGCCACTTATACTCTTGGCCATACCAGCAACAGCCTGACATTGGCCTCTGTATAGAGCCTGTCTCTAGATGCTATCCCAGAATCCCCTTTGGGATCCCTGAATCACTACTTCAGATAAGTGCATAATGACTTCAATAATGCATTGAGCTTGCTGTTCAAACAGTTTCAGACTGACCCCTGCCCAGGCATCTACCCCTGTAGACCAATTGCTAGCTCTCAATTCCTTCTTTATGAGAAATTAGAAAACATATCTCCTCTATTTTAAGTTGTTCAGGGCCTGAGTTTTGTCCTTCCTGTCTCCTGTCACATTTCCTCATTAGTCCGTTTTTCTATTGCCATAACAAAATACTCAAGGCTAGATAATTCACTAAAAATGAAGTTTACAGGGACTGGAGTATTGGCTCAGTGCTCGAAAGCACTTGGTTTTTTGTAGAGGTCCTGGGTTTGGTACCCACGTGGTAGCTTATAACCATCTATAGCTACAGAGAATCCATTTCCCATTTCTGATCTCCTAGGGCACCAGGCACACAGATAGTAAACACACATATACATGTGCTAAACACCCATACACATAAAACAAGTTTAAACATTTGTTTGTTGTTATTTAAAGTGTACAGCCCAGTTCTAGTACAGGGTAGGCAGAGGTGAGTGAGTCTCTGTGAGTTCAAAGTCAGGCTATTTTACATAGTAGTTTCTAAACCAGCTAAGTTATATAGTGCTTTTTAATTCTGGAGGTTCCAGAGAATGACCAAATCTTCTGGCCCTTTCTAGTGAGGGCTTGGGGGAAAGGATCATATACCAAGACAAGAAGTTGCAGGACACAGGGCTGTGATCCTAGCTACTTGGGAGACCAAGGAGGGATGATGCAAGATTAAGACTTGTTTGGGTTATTATAGAGTGAGTTCAAGGCCAGCCTGAGAAACTTTGCAAGCCTCTTTTTCAAAAAGCAAGCAATCAAATAAAACCCAGAAAGCTTCAGGGTCAAGCTTGCTCTATAGCATCTCACTCTCACTAGAACTAGTCGGGGTCCCATGATAGAGTTTTCAGTCATTTCCAAGGGCAGTAGCCCCAGTCGCCTAAACAACCCCGTCTAGGTTCCAGCTCTTAAAGACTGCATGATCTCTCAGGGCTGCTACAGTGAAACATGTTTCTAGTATACACTCTTTCTCTAAAACAGTGTTTTGAGAACGGTTCCCTCCCCAATTGGCAAAGAAGAAATACCTGTTGATTCATTGCATAATAAACCTGAAAACTCCTGCCACCCGTTTGCCACATTTCAAACTATATGAATAGAGAAGAATGGAATTATCTGTGAACCTTTCAGACTAGATCAGGAGTTCACAGAGAAGTACAGTTAAATGTTGTTGAACTGGCCAGGCAGAAGTGAGGACATAGAGTAAGAAATAAAGTGAGGGTTTAAACAACCACTGTCCTCTTGTTTGTAGTTGCAGGGATTATTTCATGGGGAAATAAGGACCCTACTTGTCATGGTCACCTGTGGACCTGACCAGTCCAGCGACTGTCTTAACACTGATAGTTGTGAGAAAAGAGAGAGCGTGTTGTCAGAATGCGTCCCATGATTCCACATGGTTACACAAGGTCCAGGAGGTGCAGCTCTATCCCAGGCCTGTAGCAGCCCGGAAGACTGGAAATACACAGTGAGACAAGCAGCTCCCACATTGTACTCAAGCCCGTTGGAGGAAGCTCATGTTTAATACTGAGTTTAGATGCATGCAGATCTACAGAATTCCTCTAGCTTTGCATGTAGCAGTGATTCTTAACCTGTGGGCTGTGACCCCTTTGAAGGTCGACCATCCCTTTCATAGGGGTCACCTAAGATGACTGGAAAACACAAATGTTTGTGTTACGGTTCACAACAGTAGTGGAATTACACTTATGAAGTAGCTATACAGTTATGGTCGGGGGTCACCACCACACGAGGGTCTGCATTAAAGGGCCACAGCATTAGGAAGGCTGAGAGCCACTGGCATATATCATTCTTTCATTCCCTCACCAAGTCAGATTGCTCTGCTTAACTGGAGAAAACTGGGCCAAGTAGGATAAGTGGTTTTGCTTAAATTCAAGATGGATCCCTGCCCATTGTTCATGCCTCCTCTGCTGTTCTCTCCCGTATTGCAGAGTCTCTCTGAAGGCTCACTTCTCCTCCAGGTCCCCACCCCACAAGGGCTGTTACTACCACCCAGTCAGAATCACAGGACATCTGTACAGGTTTTTACAAATGTTATATGACATAATAGTCACATTGTTTTTCATCATGAAAAAAAAAAAAAAGAGAGATGCAGCCTGAATGTCCAAAGATAGGGAGATGTGTACACTTTAAAATACATAAGGAGATGGAAACATATTTGCAATATTCCAGTAGCTTATGAAAGAAGGTAGCAGAACGGAGGGTGTAACATTCTATCTTGTAAAGACACGTGGAACTTGGGAGTAGAGTGGCTCCCACTTGGGAGTAGTGGGGTAGAGTGGAGGAGACATGAGGAAGGGCTGAGCCCTGGGTACCAAGCTGCAAGAGCAAGAGGCACGAAGTTTTAGAGGACTGCGCTGTAGGGTGGCTCCATATTGTCTACTGCAAAAAGTAGAAGCATGTAATCTTGGAGGAGGCAGATAATTTAACTCGGTTCTGATACATACACATCTCAAAAGATCTCCATACCCCATTACTATGTTTAAGGTGTCAGAGATAAACTGTAAAACTATGTTTAGATGTGTTTAAGGTCATGTTCACTGTATTGGAGATACACTGTAAAATACAATGTAAAATATGCATTTGAAGCTAGAATTAAAAATACTAATGTCTGAGTGTAAAAAAAAGATGTGTCTTTTTCTCTTGTATTATGTGTGGGGGGTTAGTCTTTTTTCCTTTGTCTTTTGTGTGTATGTGTATATGTACTTAGTCATGTGTATGTAGGTACGTAAATGTGTAGAGGCCAAGAAGACAGCCTTCATCCTTAATATCATTTGTCAATATCGTCTACCTTTTTTTTTTTTGAGACAAAGTCTCTCATTGGACTGGAATTCACTAATTAAGCTAGTCTAGCTATCAAGTCCCAAGGATCTTGCCTGTCTCTGCTTCCCCAGTGCTGCTGGGATTGCAAGAATGTATCCCACCTTGGCTGGTTTTTATATATGTTCTTGGAATTGCACTCATGTCTTTGTGCTTATAGGGTAAGAACACATTTTACCAACTCAGCCATCTCTCTGGTCCACCTGCTTTCCCTACCTCCCCGCCCCTCCCCCCCCAGCCCCTGCCGCCAGTGTGTGTGTGTGTGTGTGTGTGTGTGTGTGTGTGTGTGTGTGTTAAGCAGGACCAGCTTCTGTTACAGCTAAAGATGTTGGTAACTACCTCTAATCCCTGAGTATGTTAATTTAGGTTGCATGCATACTGTTATTTCTTTTAGGTTAGTGGGTTAGTGTAAGACATACCTACCTCTATAGTGTACTGAACCGGCCACCGATATAGACATTCAACAACTGCTCCAGTGGATCTGGGGGGTAGTTTGATGTCAGTTCACACACATCTGGGTATGGGCATTTCACCATCTCCTGCCCTTTCGTCTGCTGAAGAGCTGTATAGATCTCGCATGGCATTTTGACTTGGCATTTCCCAGCTGCTGCAAATCCGCGGAGTGGGGACTTGACATTGGCACTTTGAGGCCACTGGTAGCAGGTTGGTTTGTAAAAGAGATGCCACATTTGCTGAGATAGTGAAAAGCTGGCATGTATTTATTTCGGGAAGAGACGGACTCTTGTGAAACAGGGGCCCATTCTGGAAGAACTTGTAGCACTCATCCATCTCGCCGTGTGCACGGAGCTCTAATGCTACAGCTGTCACCCGTTTTTCAATGAGCGATTGTCATATTGTCAATCCACGATAATACAGAACAATTTCCATTCTCCATGTTGAAGCATCGCCTTTGTAGTGCAATTCAGTTCGTATTAACAATGCTTTGATGACAATTCCTTCCCACCCCACCCTTCCAGCCCTCCCTCTCGCCGTTTCCGAACCAGAGGAAACCGTATTTTGACAATATCTCTAGTGTTACCAATTTTCTGCTTTAAAACATTTTGGGCCCAGAGCCCTCACTGAAACTGCAGAAAACACACCGATCTGTTTCTTTCTTTTTCTTTTTTTTTTTTAAACCTAACTCTCTGGGGATTGGGTAGTGACTTGCCCAGCAGAACTAAAAGCATTTTTAACTGTTACTTATTTCTTCTTAAAACATCTCTATAAAAAAGAAATGTTATATGCCTTATTATGCCCTTTTCATATGGAGCATATTAGAAGTCAACTCCTTTGGCTTTGGTGTTGTGAAGAGATCCATCAAGGAGCTTGGATGTTTTTCCAGCTTTAAGAGTGATGGCAGTCCTGTGTACAGATGAGACATTGCTACCCTGATGGGTTAGTACTTGCTGAATCCCCCTAGAGGCGAAGTTGGTTCTGTGTGTGAGTCCTCCACAGGTATCTTAACTGTCACAATTCACTATTTTAAGCTGGTTGAGTGTTGAGCTTTTCTGAACCCTCTCAAGAACTAGATCTGGGTGGGCATAGGTGTGATTCAGACACACCCGTGCACACTTGTATAAGCTGGGCCAGGACCAACGCTTTGTTTCTAAAATGCAATTATCCTGGTGGTTTTGGGATGTTTCCATTGCTCTCATTTTAAAATTTCCCACCAGGGAAGTTGGAACGATCAGAAATTTTATATGGTCCCAAAGGCCCCAGATAACTTGTTTACACTTTCCCATTTAAAAAAAAAAGAAGAAGAAGATAAAATTATAAATCAGTGCTTTTGAATAGTATGGTCTTCAAAAATAGGAAAACCAAACTTTGTGCACTGAGTGAGGGAAAGAATTGAACAGAGCTTTAGGTAAATGAATGTGGATGTGATGGTCCTCAGTGGAAATTTGGGAGGTAAAAGGAAGAGAGCAACATCCAGAAAAACCCACTGTGCTTGTCCATAGAGCCGTGGCTCCTGGGAACAGCCTTGGCTTTGAATGGCTTGTTGCTTTGCTTTGTCCCCATAGGTGGACCTGATTTTCTTCCCCACCCCTATCCCAGTACAGCTCAATGTTGCTGAGCTATTCAGGGCGTTCTGCTACCCTAGTCTTGAGGTCTTAGGAAGGTGAAACCCAAGTCTTGCCCAATAGCTTGGGACAGGAAGTGGAGATGACTGCTAACTGAAACTTGAGACTGTATGTAAAGTCTGTGCCGAAGCAGCAGGGCAGATGTTTCTTCTCCAACAGGAAGCACCCGGGGCCCACAGGAAGCTCCAGTGTCCCTCACACATTGTCATCCTGTATTTGCATCTCTGCATCACTGCGTTGTCACGTGGTCTTTGTGTGACTGGAAACAAAGGCGGAGCCACGGGGGAAGGAATACACCGCATAGTTATTTACCCAGCTTTTTTGTTTTAAAGTGTTCATAGCATTGCCTGCAGTCCTCCAAGCCCCAAGTTAGACATAGCCACTGTAGCTGCTCCACTTGCCCACCTACTCATCCGTCCACATGCATAAAACGGTCAGTGGTGTGGGGTCTGCAGTCAGACGGCTGGGTTCAATCCCTGCTCCCCAATGAAAGTAGAAGTTGGGGACGGGACGTTACTTACATGCTGTCAGTAAGACACAAATAGTAACTCCGTATGTCATGGGATGTGAGGGAATCAGGGAGTGAGTAGGTATCTGTGGAAGGCTGGAAGGCCTTTAGACCACACTGAAGATTCACTGTTTGATTTATTGATCTCTTGAATAAGAGATGGCTACACATGTAGTTTTGTAGAAAGTCCATCTTTCTGGACGACAGAATTACAACCTTCCCCTTTAAGTCCCCAGACGTATGGTTTTTCTTGGTATTTATCATTGTGTAGACATTTTTATTTTATTTTGTTTGTTTATTTTTGTTTTGTTTTTGTCTTTGTTTTTCAAGACAGGGTTTCTCTGTGTAGCCCCGGCTGTCCTGGAACTCACTCTGTAGATCAGGCTGGCCTCGAACTCAGAAATCCTCCTGCCTCTGGCTCCCAAGTGCTGGGATTAAAGGCGTACACCACCACTGCCCAGCATCTAGACATTTTTTAAAAGAATAGATATTTTTAAAACAATGCCAGGGCTGAGACCTTTAGTCCATTGAAGGGAGGAACTCTGAATTCAATTCTGGTTGTTTGATTTTTGAGTAATTAGTTCATCATTCAGCCTTCCCCTCTGCACCTTTTGTCTTCTACCTCGATATTCCTTTACTCCTGGCTCTTTTTATTTTCTGACCTTTGGCCTACTGCCCATGGCGGCAGAGCTACCACTGTGTCTGTGGCCATGCTTGTTCATGGCTGTTCTAAGACCCAGTCACACACTGGTATAACTTACCTCTTGAAAATTGTGATTAATCAGTTTGCATTTATAAAGGATTGGCAATTAAGTAACTGTCGTTATAAGAAGAAGTAAAGTATTATATTGAATACTGCGTGCGCAGAAGTTTAAGAACTAGTGACTGTGACCACAACACAACGATTGGAGGGTGTCACTGTGGAAGCTCTGGACTGAGTGTCAGAGGCGAGTTTAACGGCTCGGCCACTTGATAACTGGCAATTACAGTTCCGTGTTTTCAGGGACTTGAGTCAAATTAACTGTATTACCTCGGATTGTCACTACGTCTAAGGAGTGGAAGGGGTGCCATCGCTTATGTTTATGTCACAGTGGAAGAGCTCTGTGTATAATAATACACAACTCAGATATTTGAATCCTAGTTAAAACAGGGAAGAGTTGGCTCCTGGAGCTGACTCCCCTGTCCTAGTTAGATAAGGTCAGTGCGAAAGGCATAAATACGCCAATTACTCTCTGTGAAGCTCTGCATTTTCATTTCTCACAAAATGATGATGTCCCCTTGGCTGGCATTTTCGGCTCTGCGTTGTTGACTTTTAGAGGGGCATGCTTTGGAAACGTTCATCTCTGTTGAACGCAGGACTGTAGGCTGTAGCGCAGGGTATGCATAGGGGTCTGGACCACACTAACCTTGAAATAGAGGCAGAGGGGTTGTGTACACTCAAGTGGGAAAATTCCTCCCCCTACACCTGAAGGTGGTGAACTCTACCATCTTTTGGTGGCGAAGCAGGTTCAAGACAGAATGTCTCTGTGTAACCCTGGCTGTCCTGGAACTCACTCTATAGGCCAGGCTGGCCTCAGACTCAGAGATCTGTCTGCTATGGTGGCTGAAAACCACACTGAGAGCCTTGCTCTAGAGAAGTTAGGCACATTTTGAGGTGGACCTCCTATATCCAAGATCTATTTCTTTCCTTTCTTCCCCTGTCAATCATATGATTCCCCTGCCAATCATAGACACAGAGAGCCTTCTGCGCTATGAGGGATCACAGTGGATGAGGGAATGCAGTCCTACTTTGGGGAACCTTGTAAAGCTCTGTCCTGTGCCTTCTCCCTTTGCTCCCCTTTTCTAGGAGACTGATACACACATACATCATCAGAGGGAGAGGCAGGCACATCCCTTCCTTTACTCTGGTGAATGGAGACGTTAGCAGGGATGAGAAGTAGGAAGCATTTGTTCTTAAGTGGTAAAAAGTGATGGGGGGTACCCTCAGATGTGCCTGTGGTCTCAGTGCTGACCTTAAGTACAGTGTCTCAGGGCCAGCCTGGGAGATACAAGTCTCCTTTAAAGAGAGAAAGGAAGATGAGCATGAAGGAGGGAAGGGAGGAAATGCCTAAAGGGACATTTTTAGGTGCGCCATGTCAAGGTATTTCCTGTGTTTGTGTGTGTTACAATCACAGAGGTGGCCCTTTGGTCAAAATCTGCCTGGCCCCCTGCATTCAGGAGACACTGTGAGGGGGTAGGAAGTGCACAGATAGGGCACAGCAAGCAGTGACAGTACACTGCCCCCGAAACAGTGCCATATGCTGTGTCTAAGGAGCTGCGAGGCTCTGCAGGAGAAGCAGTTGCTGAGGCCTCTGGGGAAAGTGAAGTCACCATCAAGTTCAGGGCTGGGGGTTTCAGATGGGAATGCAGAGACCACTGTGTATGCAGGATACAGGTCTGTGAGGGTTTCTACCTCAGTGTGTTGGGACAAAACAATACTCTCTCCCAGAGCTGCAGTGATCCACCCCATCAGCCGCGGAAGCCTCACCTTAGCTCTTTCTTTCTCTTGGAATTTACTCCCCTACTGCCATCCTGCCAAGGAATGTCACAGCATTGTTTGCCTTACTCTTTCATGGTGTTACTCCTGCACATGCTGAAGTTATCTTCTCACTGACTTGGCACCCCACCCTGTCCCTAAGACACATCCCTGTATCGTGGTACATGGTACCACTCATATATAACACTAATATCATGAGAAGGTCTGTCCCTTGTGGTTTGTGTAAATGGACTGAATTCTCAGGACCACACTGGAGGTGGGGTGGGGACTGTTGTTATCCACAGTTGACACATAGGGAAGCTGAGGTCATTGTCTGAAGTCACATAGCTAGTTAGTAGTGTTATGGTAGTGCCCATCAGGGGACTAGTGGTTGTTGATCTAAATATCTTGATTATTTGGTACTTCCTCGGGATGCAAAAATGTCCTGCTGGGTCCCAGAAGTCACTGAAGTAACACGTAAGATCCTTGCTTTCACTAGAGAGCAAAGTACACACATGATATGGAAGTATCAGAAGTCACGGAGAGTTCTCTCTATACTGATGGCTGTCTTTTTTCTTTTGCTTTTAGCAGGCTTTTCTTTTCCTTCTTTCTCTTCTCTTTCTTTCTTTCTTTCTTTCTTTCTTTCTTTCTTTCTTCTTTCTTATTTATCTATTTAATTATTTTCTCTGTTTTGGGGATCAAACATAGGGCCTTGTACATGATAATCAAGCGTTCTTTCACTGAGTTATAGCCATAGCCTTTGGTGAGCCCTTTTTGAGGGAAAGTCTCTCACGGGACCTGAGGCTCATCACTTCAGCTAAGCTGACTGAACAGTAAGCTCCAGGGATGTGCCTGCTTCCACGCCTTTGCCCAAAATGAAGTAACAGACATGAACCCCTATGCCTGGCTTTGGTTTGGGTGCTGGGGGTTGAGCTCAGGTCACTATGCTTGAGTGGCTGGTCCTTTACTGGCAGAGCAAGTATCTATCTACCCATTCTTACTCTTAGCTGTTTGATACAGGGTTTTGCTATGTGACCTTGAACTCTTCATGTCTGACCTTCTCTTGCCTCATCCTCCCCAGGGCTCTGATTACAGTTATCACCACACCTGGCCATCCCTAACAGATTAATTCATGTCAATGGGACAGGTACCATTGTGAGCCAGCTGGGTGACCTTGGTCAAGTCATCACATCCCCGTCTTAATGGCAACTGGGAGGATGGCATCCACAGGTCCTTCAGGCTTCCCCTGCCTCCCAGTTCTTTCCTTATGTTTGTTTGGAGAACTCAATGATGAAGACTCGTAGCTCTTCCAAGTGTTACTCTCTGGTTTTCTTTTCCCTCGTAGAATTTCTGAAGTGTCCTGTGATCTTTATTAATCACACAGGGACCGCCATCCCTCAGACTCTCATGGAATGGCTAAGGTGCCCTCTGCAGAAGATCTCTCAGCTAATGTTCTCATTACTGACTAATTGGCTAAAGAGACTTCTCTCGAACTGCATTTGTAGTGATTGATAGTTTTCTATCACCTGATGGGTGGAATGGACAGCCAAAGCAATTACCACTGCAAAGAAAGCCCCACACAGCCGAGCTGCTCAGCCCAAGGCAAGAGGCCTTTATAGATTGTGCTTGTTGGGGGGGGGGGGTCTGTTGAGAGTTTGTCAAACAAATGGTTTTCAGGCAAGACACAGCTTGCCTTGCCTTGACATTCGCATGTGTCGGGTCACCATTAAACTCACTGGGCCTTGTTTTATTGAAGTGTGGTGTATTTCTGAGTATGTTTCAAACATAGGTAGCCTGGGTAGCTTGTTAGCTGTGTAACTCACACCAGGCACCTTTGTGCAGGGTGATAGCCTACAGCCCTATGTTCTGAACTGCAGTTGCTGGTGTCCCGCGAGTCACAGCACATCGAACGGAGATGATCAGTAGACACGGGACATTGCTCAGATTCCTTCTTTTCATGTTCTGCAGGCTCTTTAGAGGATATAATCTGTAGGTTGAGGGTGCTGTCATTTAAATGGAGCCCATTTCATTCGGAGTGGATGCAGTCATCTACTGAAGTCTCTTCGTTAAGTGCTAGCTCCAGTTGCAGCGTGAAAGATAATAATGTGTTTGAGAGCTTATGTTGAAGTGTAGTCTGAGGAACTTTTTGGTTGAATTATAACCAGAGAGTCAGAAGTCACTTGTAATCTTCCCTACAAATGCCCCTAGTTTGGGACTTTTCTAGAGGTGACAGCTAAGGGCTGGAAGTGCCTTGTTTTCCTGTGTACCTTCTAGGTTGTGCTCCAGAGCAGCAACAGGCAGAGCAGCAGTTAATACGCTGCCTTCTGTGTTAGGGACACAGCTCAGCTTGTGGTGAGTGAGCACGAGGCTCTGCGTTCCATCCCCAACACTGCATAAACGAGGCATGGAGGCTCTTACCTGTGAGGTGAAGGGAGGGAGATCAGAGGTTCATGGTCGTCCTCAGCTACATATCAAGTTTGGGGCTAGCCTTAGCTACATGAGGTCATCTATTTTATTATTATCATATGTAATAACATTATTACATAGAGATAGTATGTAATACTGAAAATAATTATGTAATAATAACAATAATTATTATTATGACAGTATCTTCTCCTTCCGTTGCTCCAAGTGATGTCCCCTGACACTTTGGATATGTGTGATGTCCACAGTGTGATATGGTTATCCATGTTGGAATAAGTTTGGTCCATCCTGGAAAGTGGGATTGAGAAGTCTGAGAAACCCTTGTCATCACATCTCATACACCGGCGTCTCTGAGGCCTTGTCACCTGGAAGGTGTTTCTAAAATGTAGGACCTGAGATTTTGTGCTAAGCAATCAATTCTAGGAGACCAACTACTTGGGAAGGTAATGAGAGAAAGCAGGGTTTTTCTTCACAATCCAAATCCTGAAGTCCTATGTGACTGTTAAATCTGCAGAGGAGGGCATGGGCATGGCATGCATGCTTGCAATCTACACTTAGGAGGTAAATTCAAGGCTGGCCTAAACTGAGCTATGCAGTGAGCTTGACATTCACCTTGGGCTATATGAGAACTTATTTTAAAAGGAGTCTGGGGGGGGGGGGGGGGGCGGACATGTCACTTCCAATGAAAACAGCCAGGCTAGAGCAAGTTGGTTACACTGAAATGGTTTCCAGGTCCCTTCTGCTCCAGGACAGGAGCTGTGTGGGGAGCTGTCGGTGTACAGCCAGTCTGTAGTTAGTTCTTCAGCAGAAGACAGCTGCCAGTCTAGCTCAGTGTGTGATTTCCAAAAGCCACTATATGGCCCCTCAGAGCCCAGGATGCTTTCAGGAAGGATAGATTTTAAGACCCTGTAACCTTTCTCTGTGTGAAGAATCCTCCCACTGAAGGCAGAGTCCAGGAACACCATGTTCTTGAACACCACGGCCTCTCCCTCCACCTCTCTCATCACTGCCGTATCTACCTGAGGCAAATGGCTCCAAGAGAGTCACCATACAGGCTGGGCTATGAGAAAGCACAAGACTGCCCTGCCCTGCCCTCCCCTCAGCACAAATACACTGGATAAACACATGTTCGCCTCTCGGTACCTGACAGGTATGTAAACCCCATCCACCCTAGATGTACTGGCCACCATGTCTGTAAGGAGAATAAGGCAGAGATATAATGAGGAGCCATTGATAACATGTGTGTGTTGCCATCTTTGCACTCTTGTACAGTCTTTTTCTTTCATAGACATGTTTTGTTTCTGGTGTGACTCCATCTCCATCAGGTGTGTGTGTGTGTGTGTGTGTGTGTGTGTGTGTGTGGTGTATACATATATACACATACATATATACATACACATATACATATATACATATATATGTATATATATATACACACATACATACATACATACAGATATAATCTTTACTGTGCCATTTGCCTATTTCAGAATTTGTCAGCAAGAACTGTCAAGGAAAAAAATAGATAGAAGGCTGTGAAAGGCCTAAGTACAGCTTTAGCCCTCAGCCTCAGAGGGAGCCGTTTTTTCATTTAAATTTCAGTGTTTTATAGCATTTTAGGAGTGGTCCTTCACATCTGTTACCTAGAGGTAAAAACATGCTTTATCTCCACCAATGTAGTATGAAATTCTGATTCCAGATTGAGATGAGATGAAGACATGGGTCCTAGTTTCAAATATCAGACCTGAAAAGGACCATGTTGGTTTCATGTAGTTGGTCACAAACATCTCCTGAAGATTTAAACTTGAGTGTTTAATCTGAGAAATTCCTTGGCTCATGTTATTGGATACTAAGCACATTTTTTGAGCTGGATCTGGCGTCTGTTTTCCAGCAGAGAATGCGCATGCATCTCTGCCTGCCTCTACCCGTGTATTAGTCCCACCAGTATGTTTATATTGTTTAGTTACTTACTGTGAGCTAGAATCGACTCTAGAAGTAAGTTTACTGGGAGTAGACATACCATTAAATAATAACAATGCCTTTTTAATTATCTCCTCTTCAAATCCAAAGCCAGACAAATGTGCGTTCAGTTACTGAATAGCTGAGTTTAAACATAGCTGAGTATGGGATCATAAAACCCCAAACTGCTGAGGGTTTAAAGTTCTTAGTAATCCATCCCATTTCAGTCAAGTAAAATTCCAACCAGACTACAGCACATCAGAAGTCGATTTGCAAGGAACTGGGTTCCTAGTGGAGTCGAGGGGACAGTTAGTGTTCAGTTCATACTTTCTTTAGAGACAATTGGTGAGCTGTTGCCCCCTGGACAAGACTCCTGGGTCCTGTCTTGCCTCCCTCCTAGTATTTGCTTGGCTTACATCACAAAATTCTTGTGGATTCTGTAGGAGTGTTTTGTTTTGTGTTTGTTTTTCGATGCATGCTCTCTCTACATAGCCCTGGCTGTCTTGGAACTCACTTTGTAGACCAGGCTGGCCTCAAACTCAGAGATCCATGTGTCTCTGCCTCCCAAAGGTTCACGCAACTACCATCCAGCTTGTTGGAGTATTTTGTAGGTACAGGTGCTACACGAAGGTTACTGTGGTTATAGCAGTGGTTGTTGTCCTGGTCAACTACCAACGTTGTCGTTTCTCTCTCTCTCTCTCTCTCTCTCTCTCTCTCTCTCTCTCTCTCTCTCTCTCTCTCCCCCATGTGTATGTGTAATGCACATACAACAGCATCTGTGTGGAGGCAGAGGACAACCTTGGGTGTTTGTCCTTGCCTCTCACATTGTTTGAGACAGGATCTCTTAATATTAGCCTTGGAAAATGCCAGTCTATCTGGCCCATGAACTTTCAGGATTCTCCTCTGTTCATTGGCCGTCCTGCAAAAAGAAAACGGGGTTTATAAACCTGCTATTGTATCTGGCTTTTCTTGGGTTCTAGGGATCGAAAGTAAGGTTCTCACACTTTCATGGCAGGTTTTTGTTTTTTTTTTTTTCCTGAAACCACCTCTTCTGGCCTGTTGTTGTTGTTGTACTGATATTACTATCGCTGGTCCATCTGTGAGAGGAATTGTGTCTGTGAAGCTCTATCACAGGATGGTTAGACAGCACAAAACGACTTATTTATGTGTAGACTCCTGTGTTTCCAAAGGCACATAAGTTGTTTGATATAGTTCACAAAACTTTTCACATAGAGCTCGAAATTCATTGAAGAGTCTTATGTCATTGCTTAATAAAGGCAGACATCATTCCATTTTATGACTGGTACCTTGCCAGCATTTGAACATTTACCCATTCTATACTCATAAGGGACTCGATTTTCCTTACATCCCTCGCTGTGAATCCTGCTGTTTTTCTCATTTTACATCTGCAAATACCGAGACCAAGGTTGACTTACCTTGATCAGAGAGCTAGTAAGCAGTGGCATTAGCGAGCATCTCGGTGGTCTGATTCAAAGCTCAGCACCTCCCACTCATGTAAATCACATGTTTTGGAAGATGGTCTTATGCTACAGTGTGTGTAGAGTCAGTTTTGACCTTCCCTACTTGCACCCCCGGGATTCAAACTTAGGTTGTCAAGTTTGGCATCAGGCACCTTTCCCTGCTGAGCCCTCCTGCTGGTCCTAAAGCTCAACTCTGTCATCATGTGGTGTGCTTCATGTAGCATCCCAGCACCCGATGGATCTGTGGCATGGATCACTGTGTCAGAGAGCTAATTCCTGCCAGTGGGGCCATCAGAGTCTTTGCTTATGGGCCTTGTCTTTCTGTGTTTGGCCCTTCAGCCCAGACCCTTCAAGGACCATGCCACTTCATTCTGTGTCTTCCTGAGGCTTGAGTTCTTCCTCCTCCACAAGCCCTTGGAGCCCAGCACGTGTGTAAGGTCTCCCTTCTTCAGGTTCTTTATTGTGTATTTGAAAATTCATTTCAGGTTCCTATTGATGGTCACCTTTCCACATGCTTGTGTCCCTTCAACAGGACACAGTTTTAAGGAGCATAAGAAAGCCCTTGCTGCCAGTCCCTTCTCTGGTACAGTGAAGATCATTGACCACACCGAAACAGGATTTCCAGGTCTCCTGGCTGCAGGAAACTGGCCTGGAGTTGTGTTCCTCTGCAGCTTTCTGCAACCTACTCAAAACAAAACAAAACACAAAACCAAGTAGTTACAGATATATAACCATTACCCATAAGAGAGAGAGGAGAGAGGAGAGAGGAGAGAGGGGGAAAGGGGGAGAGGGGGAGAGGGGGAGAGGGGGAGAGGGGGAGAGGGGGAGAGGGAGAGAGGGAGAGAGGGAGAGAGAGAGAGAGAGAGAGAGAGAGAGAGAGAGAGAGAGAGAGATCAAGCAGAGCATAAGACCCAGAAGGGACCCTGGAGTGTGAACTGCCTGGCCGTTCACGTTTTCGTTTTCATTCTTCACAAACACTCAGAATTCTGTCTTTCAATGGCAGTGTGTCAAGTTGACACACCTGAGGAGAATGAACCTCAACTCAGAACATGTCTTATCAGACTGGCCTGTGGGCATGTCTGTGGGGCACTTTCTTGAAGGCTGATTGATGTGAGAGGACTCGGCCTAAAGTGAGCTGTGCTGCCCCTGGGTCCTAAGATATAGAAGAAAGTAGTTGGGCAAGCCAGTGAGCAGTGTTCCTCCACGGTCTGCTTCAAATCCTGCCTTGAGTTTCTGCTTTAGCTTCCCTCAATGACAGTCTGACCTGTAAGACCACACATATACATACACAGACACGTGCACAGAGAGACACAGACACCCACACAGACATACACACATAGACACACACACAACACAGACACACACACAACACACAGACACAGACAAACACACAGATACACACACAGACACCCACCCACACAACACAGACACACAGACACACACACACACACATACAGACACAGGTACAAAGAGAGACACAGAGGCATAGACACCCACACAGACACACAACACAGACACACACACACCACACATACACACATACACACAGATACCCACCCACACAACACATACACACAAGATACACAGATACACACACAGATACACAGACAGACAGACACACACACTGAGACACACACACATACACAGACACACAGATACACACACACACACACACACACACACACACACACACACACATCTCTGTTGCTTTCACTCAGTGTTTTTATGACAACAACAGAGAACCAGACCAGAACACAGAATGACATAAATTCTCTGAGTAGAATTTTGTATCAACCATTAGAAAGGCAGAAGAATCCAAATGAAGTCTACTTGGAGACCCCTACCTAGTACCTGTTCCAGAGAATGACATTTAAAAGTGATGTTGGTGTGTTTAAAAAAAAAAAAGTTCAAGTTTAATTTATACTGCCAGAAGGCTTTGGAGGGTGGCATTCTAACAACCTACCCACAGTAACTGTGTGGGTGTCACACTCCAATGTTTACATCATGAAATGATTCTCAGGTAACTTAACAATATCAATAGTTAAAGAGTTCTCCTTGAGCCTGCCTAGGTTTGGCAAGGGACAGAGTAGAAATGAGACCATCTTAAGTACCCCCTTTACTATTACTACTTGGAAACTTAGGTTTCCTTAAGAACAAATTTTTTTTTGAGGGGGGGAAGGGTCTCTCTATACAGTCCCTGGTGTCTGGAACTTACTATATAGACCAGCTGGCTTCAAAAATCACAGATATTCACCTACTGGGATGAAAGGTGTGAGCCACCACACCCGACAAGAGCATAATTTATTTCCTTCCTTCCTTCCTTCCTTCCTTCCTTCCTTCCTTCCTTTCTTTCTTTCTTTCTTTCTTTCTTTCTTTCTTTCTTTCTTTCTTTCTTTCTTTCTGAGACAGGGTTTCTCTGTGTAGCCCTGGCTGTCCTGGAACTCACTCTGTAGACCAGGCTGACCTCGAACTCAGAAATCCACCTGCCTCTGCCTCCCAAGTGCTGGGATTAAAGGAGTGCGCCACCACCGCCCAGCCCAGAGCATAATTTTCAAATCTGATGTTTTCATTTCATTTTACATTGAGGTTCAATAAACTGGACCAGTTAGAGCTGCAGGAAGAGGTGGGGGCAGCACGTTCAACTTTGCCCATCACTGTGGTAGGGGAGCATTTTCTATCTTTGAGCTCTACCATTTTTGAAAATAAGAGAGAACTAAATCTTTTTTGAAACCATGTCCAATTCTGTGGTTTTAGAGCCACCTGTGTAACTCAGCAAGAGAGACTGGAGGAGTCCTTTGGTGCAGGAAGTGTGGAAGGCAGTTAGCTACAAATAGGGCCCAGAGTCTCATTATTTTCTTCTGATGATTTTTACTTATTTAGTGCTTGCTATTTTAAGATGTGTGACCAACCAGTCGGCCAAGGTAGACGGAGACTATACAGTTAGTCCAGTAACAGTGTTCCCCACAGCCAAGATCGAAAAGTGTGGATAAGGCAAGGCTGGAAAGAGAATCAGAAGCAAATCTGAGCATCTTCTTAAAATGGAGAGATCACACTCAGTCTAGAGATAAGGAAAGATCTCCTTGACAAACAAAACCAAAACCAAGTTTCAGCGGCCCCTTGGTAGGCGAAGGCAGTATGTGACTCAGGTACCGAACAGCCCTTTCCGAAATGTTCTGGCGGCCCGATGGAGAGGGAGGCTCCTATGTCACCACAGGGTTGCTATCAAGTTTAAATTAAATCCCACTTCAACAAATGTCACTCACTGAAAATCTTCGTATAAGCGACGTGGCAAAGGCTTTGCTGATGGATTGCAGATTTGAGTCAAAACTGAACACAACAAAATTTCCGGGGAAAACTCTTGTCAGGCTCCCGAGGCTTAATGTCTGTCCTGGAAGGACGTGGCACGGTCTTCCTCAGAGTGTTTGGAGAACTTATGGTAGTCCATAATAAAAAAATTACTGGTTTCTTTTTAAATATTTATCCTTTCTCTAATAATATTATACACACAAAAATCTCAGTGTTGACCCTCGGAGGAGAGCCCCGGGTCCAGCGTTCAGCTGACTTTGTGTAGACACATTGGCTGTGTGTGAAGAATAAATATTTAAATCATTGGATGAGAAAGCATTAGAGAAATCCTGAAGAAGCTTTCCTTTTGTTAATCTACTTAAGCTTGAATTTCTGCCTTTTAGTTTTTGCCTCTTGTCACCCTAACTAGTGGCCATTTTGAAGACTAGGCATTTTTCACGTGCTAATCTACAGAAGGGACCTGGGATGAGAACACCCTGCAGTTGCTTCCTAGTTGGTTCCATCTATTCTGGTGCTGCCAGTAGATCATGGACATTCAGATGATCTTAACGCCGAAGCCGCGTTACCAACCTGTGTAATTTTAGAGTTTCCCAGCCTCCATCTCTGCTGACACCGCCGTGCCTAGGGAGGTAATAATGATGATGATTTTTAGCATCCCTGGGGTTTAAAATGTCTCCTCCGAGATGAGGCTGGCCCAGTGGCAGGGGGTAAGCCCACAGCTCCCCCTCAAGCACTTTGCTGGCAGCAGTTGGAAGCCTGCATTTGGATCTCAGTAAGCTAGGAGATGAGGGTAGAGAGCCCAGAGGGAGGGGTGGTAAAATGCCCAGGGAGATGCAGAGCAGTGCAGGGGCTGAGATGAGGTAAAGGCATCTGTCCTTTTCAGGAGATGCAGGCAAAATGGGTAAAAATGCCAGGGGAAAGGGAAGATTAGGAGGAGGTAGGTGGGCTAAGAATGACACGCTTTGGAGTAGCTATTCTGAGCCTGGCCCCATTTTCTTCTGTCCTGCTAATAAAAGCTGGTTTTGGCTTCCCATGGTGTTAGTCTCCACCCCAAGGAGACAGGCTTCCCCGGTCAGTTGGACAGGGTGGGGCAGGCCCCTACCAAGAGCTGGTGTGTGTTGTCCAACGCCGCATACATCATTGTTTATCAGTTAGCATTTAGAGTTGTTTGATCCCCAATCGTCTAGAAGATGCCTTAAGTTACTGCTGTGTGGCCAGTACGCTGTTCAAAAAATAAAAATAATTATATAATATAATATATAAATAATATAATATAAATAATTATATAATAATTATCCTTAAATAATTATCTGTTCAGGGCACAGAGGGATGGGAAGGATCTGTGTTAGAACCAAAGACAAAAGTAACTGGGAAATGAAGATCTGGGGAGATCAGGATGGGCAATGAGAAAGACGTGACAAGCAATGCTTTCCTTTCCCTCTCTGGTTTCCTCACACAGCGACACAGCAGAATGCTGTGCCCACTCCCAGATGAGACTATGGAGACCCTATGAGAAGTTCATGTTCAGACAAAGGAGGGGAAAAATCAGCTTAGTTTGGTCTGTCATCTTAGGCTGACAAGCAAATAGTCTTGAGTTAGCCAAAGTATTTTTTGCTAAGATTGAGGGTGTAGGACGAAAAGATTGAGCTTGCTTTATCTGGTATGACTTTTGTAGAATGCAGTAAATTGGCACCTTTACGCACTGGCAGTTTGGAGAGAAAAAAAAAATGTGCTTATTTGCTAAGCTGACATAAAAATAACATTTACCAAATAATTGGGAGTCTCCTATCCTGGTCTTACAAAGCAGGTTTAAACTGAAAAGATGGGTGGGACACTTATGAAATATTATTATATTACTAATAAAGTAAGAAGGTCTCTTCTTTAGTTTGGGCTATCGTTCTCACTACACTGTCTACAATGAATCTCTTCTCCATAATACCTCCTTATTTAAAAATGTATCTGTGTGCTTCCGACTGAGATTCATTTAGTACCACAAATGATAGTGGCAAATTCAGCCAACACAGAAGTGGTCTAAGAAGTGGCCCGCTGCTCCTAAGTACAAACATTCATGTGTCACCTGAGAAGAAGAGTATTTACCACTTTCCTCATCCCCCTGGCTTTGTGGCATATTTGGCCTGTGGGAAAGCCATCATTGGAAGAGGCCAAGGGTGTTGCTCTGAGGTAGGAAACTCACAAGTCTCAGCCATTTCTTCCCAGTGGAGTTTGTTCCCATTGAGAAGGCGGGCCTCTGCCCCTATGGGGGAAGCAGAGTAGTTGTGTGCAGAAGCTCCAGAGCTCACGCCTTGTAAGTTGGGGTAGTGGCTTCACTACAAGGGCCAGATGTTTTTGGAAAAAAACAGATACTGTCCAAGGAATAATGATAACTGTGCAACAATACACAGAAAGAAAGAGACAGTGGGGAGGGGATGGGGAAGGAAGGGTAGGAGAGGGGGGGATATGAAGTCTGTCTGTAGAACTCTCCGAGGAACACATGAATCATCAAAAAGATTCCAGAGTTACAGCCAGGAAGTATTTATGGCGATCAGTGGAGCAGAGGGTAATAATACAAACATAATAAAGAAGAGAAAGGAGGGGACAGCAGAAATAAAGGCTGCGGCATTAACAAATAGGGAGATGAGCTTAACGATTATGTGCAAACGACGGGGCTGTTGATGGCGAAATAGCTGAGCTTCTGAACTACTTTTTAAAACTGGCCTTTTAAGAAGACAAATAAGGATAATTAAACAGTAATGAAGACCTGAAAGGAGAGGAGAGAGGAAGAGAGAAGAAGGAGAGGGAGGGAGAGAGGGAGGATGAAGAAGACAAACAAAAGAAATAAACAGGCCAGGTCTGGAGATGCTATGCCGTGTTAGCCAGGGTTAATGCAAGTAGCAATGGATTCATCAGAATAGGGGAGATGGCCTGTGGAAACTGGAAACAATAATGAGAGGTGAGGGAGAGAAAGGATGCAGACTTAACCCGAAGGTATCTATCCCTGGCAGATCAAAGCACAGATTCTCATTATTATCTTACGATAGCCATCTTGTCCAGATTCCTCACCCAGGGAACCTGTTGAGTATGACTGCCAGTAAGAGATCATACAGATTTCTTCCTTTTTCAGCCTTCAGTGTCCCAGAATCACTAAATGTGTAGCTTGAATATCAGGTTAAGAGATACTCTCCTCTGTAATATTTCACAGAACAAGAGTCCCTGAATAATTCATTTCCAAGTCAAAGCAGTCTGGCGTCTATTCCAAACATAGTACCTGCCTGTAGTAAGAATTCCGTGTTTGTTGAGTGCATAAATGAATTAGGAGACTACATTGCACACAAATAATAGAACAATTGGAAAGAAGAAGCATTCGAACGTGTGTGGGGTATTGCAGCCATGAGCTATGGATAACACAATTTATATAGCTTCTTTGATTGCTCTAAATTAATTGATCTTGTGCTTTGAAAAAAACTTATAAAACAATAGACAAAAAGAGGGCACTGGTTATTTTATCATTTTAAAACACACCCAGCCATCAGTGGAAGAACTGGTAGCAGGTCTCAGGAAATGTAGCTCAGAAATGCACTGGGATCAAGTCGAAGGTGTCAAATTGATTGAAAATTGCCTGAAGGAAGGAACGCGCCATGATAAATGGCGGCACACTAGGCTTCAAGGAGGTGGGGATCTGTGTTCAGCTGGTCTTCTTCTTTTTAGAGTCTTCATTAATTATCTGGGACAGGATGTAAACAGTACATTCATTACGTTTGTAGAAGCTAAGTAGAGAGGTGTTTTCAAGTGGTCGGGGCACACGGAAATACAAAGCTTACCTGCTTTGGAAGTGAGTGGTATTCACAGTCTGACTAAAACCAACATAAAAGTGTTGGCTTTGGACAGAGCTCAGTCTCAGGCACTGTAGGTGGTGAGATTCAACAGAGCTTCTTAGTGATCCAAGGCTTGCTTAGCATTTATGAGGCTCTGAATTTGATCGCCAACAGTTAATTAATTAATTAATTAATTAAGAATCTAAAACAGGATTTAAGCTGGAAAGTCACGAAAACAGTGAACTATGACACTGGGTAAGATGAAGGAGGTGCTGAGGCACAGCAGCTTGCTGTGAGAATTGGGGATGGGGTGGGCAGAGATGGAATTCCAAATATCAGAATCAGGACGGCCAAGACCTATTGTATGCTGTAAGGAAAACATTTGGAGCAAAATCCACCAAGGGGACTGGACTAGCGTTCATCGAGGCTGGCTGCAAGTGCTTCCACACTCTGCCTTGAGGCAGAGACTTCCTTCTCCAGGAACATAGTATCACAGACAGCAGAGTGAGGGAGCCCAGCACACACTCAGTTGTCAATGGCACCTGTGCCTTTCATTATTAATATTGTTACCATCATAATCTTCACCATCACTACTATGTGTGGTGTGTGTGTGGTGTGTGTGTGGTATGTGTGTGTGGTGTGTGTGTAATGTATGTGTACATGTGATGTGTGTGTGGTATGTGTGTGTGGTGTGTATATGTGTGGTGTATGTGGTATATGTGTGGTATCTGTGGTATGTGTGTAGTATGTGTATGTGATATGTATGTGTGTGCGGGGTGTGTGTGGTATGTGTGTGTGTGGTGTGTGTGGTGTGTATGTGTGTATGGTATGTGTGTGTGTGGTGTGTGTGTGTGGTGTGTGTGGTGTATGATGTGTGTGGTACGTATGTGGGGTGTGTGTGTGCTGTGTGTGTTGTATATGTGGTATGTGTGTGGTGTATGTGGTATGTGTCTGTGTGTGGTATATGTGTAGTATGTGTGTGGTATGTGTGTGATATATGTGTGTGGTATATGTGGGGGGGTGTTTGTGTTGTGTGTGTGTTGTATGTGGTGTATGGTATGTGTGTGGTATATATGTGTAGTGTGTGTATGGTGTGTATGGTGTGTGTGATGTGTGTGGTGTGTGTGTGGTATATGTATGTAGTGTGTGTGGTACATGTGTGGTGTGTATGTGTATGCTCTGTAGTGTGTGTGTGTGGTGTGTGTGTGGTGTGTGTGTGGTGTGTGTGTGGTGTGTGTGGTGTATATATGTGGTGTGTGGTGTATATATGTGGTGTGTGTATGGTGTGTGTGGCATGTGTGGTGTATGTATGTGGTGTATGTATGTGGTGTATGTGGTATATGTGTGGTGTGTATGCTTTGGTGTGTGTGTGGTGTGTGTGTGGTATGTGGTGTGTGTGTGGTATATGTATGTGTGTGTGTGAATGCACATGTGTACATTTTTTGGCAAAGGTTAAAAGAGGATCTCAGCTGTCGTTTTTTTTTATCACTTTCTTGTTTGTTTTTTTTTGTTTTTTTGTTTTTTTTTTTGAGACAGGTTTTCTCTGTGTGACTCTGGCTGTCCAAGTGCTGTGCACTTGACTCTTTCTCTAGTATTTTATTTTCAAACTGCTTTAGCTACCTTGTAGTTCTTTTTATCAGGATGAAAATCTTTCTGTGTTTATTATCAAAATATTTTTAAAATCATGAAAATGTCACATATCCAGAAGCTTAGAGTAGTCCAGTGTCCCCTGTGTGCCACTGCTAGGACTCAGTAGGTATTAAGGCGTTCTCGCCTTGTTCCTCCTTGTTTTCATTAAAACAAAAGGACACTGCACCACTTCACCTGTGTATTGCAGATTGCTTCTTTAAAAGGTAGGGATTTCTGGGGCTGGAGAGATGGCTTGGGCGTGCATACTGCTCTTGAAGAAGACCCAGGTTCAACTCCCAGTATCTGTCCACAATGGTGGCTCATAATTGCCTGGGGCTCCAGTTCTAGGTGATCTCCAGCCCTTTTCTGACCTCGGCAGGCTCTTGCAGGCATGTGGTGCATTTATATACACCCAGGCATACAGCCATCCACACACATGAAATATATATATTTGAAGTGAGTATTTTTTATATAACCTCATTCTCATTAGCAATAGTATCTTGGCTATATCTAATATATAATCCATAATCAAATTTCTTCCATGAGACCCCCCTAAGCCATCTTTGCTAACTTGTATTTATCAGTCAGACTCCAGCAAAGTCTGTCTTTTGTTTGTTTGTTTTTGAAGACAGGGTTTCTCTGTGCTGTCCTGGAACTTGATCTGTAGACCAGGCTGGCCTGGAATTCATAGCGATTGGTCTGCTAAAGGCATGCTGGCCTGGCTATAAAGTCTGTCTTTATTGTTAGGTTCCCAAAATGTTTTTAAAATCTCAGTCTGTTTCCTTGACCCTCCTCCCATGAACAGCATTTTTTTTTAGTGTCTTCAAAAAGTAGTGGGAAAGTCTGGCAGGTGAGCTTGAGGACAGTTAATGTAGCTTGTATTGGCTTCTGTGAGAACTTTTTTCAGAATTCCAGATGCTTCTCTCTCACATTTCTCTCAAACATTTGGAGTGGATGCTCCAAGGTGAGCCTGGTGGATGACCTGGCTCGGAGATCTGTTTCTTTCACAAGTCAGGCCTTTCCCTTTTGCTCTCACTTAGTTGGAGCTCAGAGATCAAAACTTCCTCTTTCTTTAATTGTATTATAGACTCCCTGACTTTCCAAATTACAGCCCTCTGTGTTTTGATGGCCATGGTTTCGATGTTTTGAAAAATAAACAAGATGCCCAGCCCAGTTGCACAGATGGAGGGAAGGACTCAGTTCCCAGCAACCACATGGTGGCTCACAACCATCCATAGTGGGATCAGATGCCCTCTTCTGGTGTGTCTGAAGACAGCGACAGTGTACTCACATACATGAAATAAATAAATTAAAAGAAAACAAAAACAAACAACAACAAAACACACACACACACACACACACACAGAGAGAGAGAGAGAGAGAGAGAGAGAGAGAGAGAGAGAGAGAGAGAGATATTTCTGTAGCTGAGTAGACCTGAGAAATCCTTTGTGTACTTCCCTCTTAAGATAGTGAGATCTTTGTGAGAGAAGGCATCCGTTCAACACACAAGCCACTGTTTACAGGGATTTTGATCAACTTGTCTGCTTTGTCTGTTAACATACCTGCACAGAGAGATTCTGAGAACACGGGAACAGGTGGAGAGCTCACCAAACCCCCATCTTCCTTTCCTGGCTGACTTGAAGAAGTCGTTGAACCGTTCTGGACTTGAGTGTCCTGAAGAATCTGGCCCTGTGGTGGTTACAAGCCATGCCAGCTGCGTGGCTTTTGTACATCCCCTGGCTGGGCCTACAGCGTGGAAACTGGGGTTTGCAGAGTCACTGTGCAGCTTGTCCCCTACTAAGCCCATGTCAGGAGTTCTCTGGTCACCCAGAGACAGCTGAGACAATGGGTCCTTTACACACTCACGTGTACCAGTCATGTTCCCAAGACTACTGGGGGCAAAAGCAGAGGCAGAGAATGTGCAGGGGATCCTTACAACAAGCTTGCATTTGTTCTTGAAAACATGTTGGCATTCAGACACAGTTTTTTTATTTTTTTATTTTTTTATATTTCCACTTAAATATGCAAGCTTAATAAACATTATTCACCCAGAACATAGACATGAAGCAAAGCCTTATAAATGAGTCTCAGGCCACATTCTTAGATGTTGTCCCTTGAAATGTCAATTCTGGCGTTTCAACTTTAAAAAAATTGATTACAATCTAGAGGATTCTTCCTAATATTAAAAAGTGTGTGTCCTTTATTCAAATTTATAAAACTTTTACTTCTTACATTTATTTGTATGTTATTTTGCTTTCAAACAGGGATAAAAGTAAAGGTTATCGAGTTAAAGATGGAATTTTTTCCTTTTTGATTTTACAGAAAGACTACATAATGATATAATGAATAGGGGGAGTGCCCATTCCAGTGGATACAACCCCTGCCCCCACAGAGTAGGACAAACGATGGGTCACACGCCCTAGCTTTCTAAGTATGCCCCAAAGAAATGCCAGGGCTTCAGTAGAGTTCATTTAGCAGCCAAACATAAATATTAATAACACAGAAAATCAATAAGAGACCTCACAAGGAATGGTAGATTCACTTAGTTCTACAGCTGGGAAGTTTGTGGAGGCCAGAGCATCTCACAACCTGCCTCTTCTCTCTCCTGATGGTGCCCACTGCACTTCTACGCTCTGGCATACTTAGAAAACTGGGGTGGGTCATCCGGGGGTTGTATCTGCTGGACTTGGCATCTGTCCTTCCCCACAATCTTTGTTATCTCCCTCACTTTCTCTTGACTTCAAGGGAAAAATAAAGATCTTGGTTTATGAATAGCTTTTTCCAGTGTATTATTTGAGCCACCCCAGGAACCGTGTTCTCAAAGCATGGCACTCCATGTTATCCCATTAAACTCCACCTCCCCCTACTCACTAACAAACTACACATTAGGGAACAGTTTGTTCCAAGTATCACAGAATATATCAGTGTGCTTGTGTGCATGTGCAAGCATGTTCCAAGGTCAAAAGAGGCTGTCCAGTGTCTTGCACTGTTACTTTCTGCCTTAGTGCCTTGAGACAGGGTCTCTCAGTGAACCTGGACCAGACTGGTGACCAGCAAGCCTCAGCCATCCTCCTGTGTGTCTTTCAAATACAATGCTGGGATTACAGACCTGTCCAGCCACACCTAGTTCACACCTAGTTTTTTTTTTTATAGGTGTTGGTGATTCCAACTCTGGTCTCCCTTCTTTCACAACAAGTTCCCCTAGACACTGAGCCATTTCTCCTACCTTGGGATATATATATGTGTGTGTGTGTGTGTGTGTGTGTGTGTGTGTGTAGACACACACACATATATATATATACATATACATATATATATATAATTTAATGCATATCAGTACACTGTAGCTGTCTTCAGACACACCAGAACCAGAAGAGGGCATCAGATCCCATTACAGATGGTTGTGAACCACCATGTGGTTGCTGGGAATTGAACTCAGGACCTCTGGGAGAGCAGTCAGTGCCCTTAACCGCTGAGCCATCTCTCCAGTCCCTATTTTATATAAATATACACAGGAGCAAATGGTGGCATCTGTGAAAGTTGACACTAAGAACTTCCAGCAAAGTGCTCTTTCCTCTCCCATCCCCGTATATTTTCTGTTACTTAACTCATCTGTGCTCATTTCTGAAATGAGCACACAGTTTAAAACAGCAGAATAGCTTGTCTGAGCTCCCGCAGCTCCAGAATGGTTAAACTGGAATGCAAAGCTGATAAAACTCCAAAGCCCGGTCTCCTAAACAGCACAGAGGCAGAAACCCGAATGCACATACCTTTGCCGTGTGTACATCTCAGGCTGTACTGGAAACAAGCAGTCCTCTCTTCTCCATGTTGTGCGTTTGCAGAACGAAAAAAATGACCTCCACTTTCTCTCTTTGCAGATCTGGAGGTGGCAGCCTGTGTCCATCTTCATTCTGTTCCACAGGCAGCTGGCTGAGTTTGGGATTTTAGTCTTGTCCCCTCAGCCATGCATCAGTTTAGGTAAATTAATGAGAGTGGGTCATTTTTTGTTTGTTTGTTTGTTTGTCTGTTTTACAGCAAAATCTGACTTTGGGGGGAAATCTATCTCTCTCTTTCTTTCTTTCTTTTTTTTTTTTTTTTTTTTTGTTTGTTTCTTTCTTTCTTTCTTTCTTTCTTTCTTTCTTTCTTTCTTTCTTTCTTTCATTTCTTTCATTTCTTCTGCAGTATTGGGCCTCATGGCAAGTTTTGCAATTCAGTGTCCAGCAAGCAGGATCTGAGAGGAGCTTTAATGAAGTTTTCGGTCCCTCTTTGTGCCCAAGTTAATATCATCAGCATTCCTGTCTCCTCAGAACAGAACCCCCACCCTCTTTTGGTAACACAGCTGTTCCATGCAAAACAAAACAAAACAAAACAAAAACAATAAAAAACATCAAAACAAACAAACAACCCCCCCCCAAAAAAAACAAAAAACAAAAAAACCACCAAAAACTAAACAGGTAGACAGGCAAGCCCTGAACAAAGAGAGTTCCATGACATGATTCCCCCATCTTCTCTGTGCTGTAAAAAGATTCCTGCCCTATTTCCTAATTCTCAGACTGCTTGAAGCCACAATGAACAAATCCAGAGGTGTGTGCCTCATTGCCCCTCTATTAGATGGCACCAGCGCTGATCAAGTACACTGTCAGCCTCGAATCAAGTTCCATGGTACAGTTCCAAACAGCCAAGACTTCCTTCCTCCCCCTAGTTGTCAGCTGGTCTTCTCATCGCCCTAGAAAAAGCTGTGATGTTTACATTAGGATATTTACATAGGCACTTCTTTTACATAGGCACTTCTTTCCTGGAGAAAGATGGCGGCAGGTTAGAGGACTCAGCCTAGTTAATGCTTAACTCGGAATAAACAGGGCAGGTCATGGCTGTTTTTAATACTTCTCAATGTGAGTCCACAAAGGTCAGAGGGAGAGCACAGGGGTGCTGGTGGCAGTGAGAAGATCCTTTTGAAATGAGAAAAGAAGCTCTAGCCGCATCCTGTGTCTTAACAGTCTCTGTCACCGGAACAGCTGCTTTGCTTAGAATTGGTATTTGAAGGTGTGTAGTCTCTACGTGAAAAAGAAGAAAAGCTGGCAGTAGATGTCAGTGGTAAGAGGTCCTTAAGTCTCTAAGGCTTCCCCCCTTTCCTCGGGTAAATTAAGCAGGCAGATCAAACGATTTAAATAGTGTGTGCTAGGCATGCTTACCAAGGAGTGGTTACTTTGTGTCTATTCAAGGGCCTTGCAGGATCTGCCAGAATGGCTTGTGGTGCATCAAGAGTAACCTTTAAGGTTTTCTGGAAAGATTCTTAGGCTCCTAGATTATACCACAACGAGAAGATAAGGCTCCAAGTCTAAAATGTATTCAGAGTGTCTGCTGGGCGCTTTCCCATGCGGTTGACCAGTCCAGACACAGAACTACTCACCTGAATGTACGAGGAGCGTATGTATAGGAATCGACCTGTCCATTCCTTCCTTCTTTTTCTCTCTTTGGATATTTACTGAGCATGTGCTATGGTAAAGGAAGCCTTGGTCCAGTGGAGGACAACAGTGAAGGAAAGAGAGCATTATTATTTGGTAAAATAATTATTTAAATCATTATCTTTAAAGTATGCTTTTGACAGTTTTCTAAGGAACCTGGGGAGGGTTTAATACACACACACACACACACACACACACACACACACACACACAAAGTGTGCTTGAAGATCTCTTAGCATATAGTTGGTCAAAGTATTGATTGAGAGAAATTTTCAAGACCAAGAGAACACACCCAGTCCCTGAGAAAAACACTGGCTGGCGAGGGGAACTGAGGTCAGTGCAGGAGGTCTAAGGGTGAAATAAGATCACTCAACAGAAAGCAACATGGACCCAAGTTGGTTAGGGGGTTGAGCTTAAAACAAGCTGGAAGAGAAGAAATCTCCAGTTACTAACTTAACGTATATTAGCAACTTGAGCAGAGGTTTCACGAGACTTGACTATTTTTAAACGATGCTTTTCTGATCTTTTGTCTTTTCTATTCCCAACTCACTGTTAGTTCTTACTGGGTTACTGATAATCATGAGAAGCCGAGAAGGTGCATAGATGTGCACGCAGCCTGGAGGAATGGGTTTTGCAATGTGTACTGACTTATAAACACTACTCTCCACATGCAGAAAAGTGGCGAAAACATTAATTGTGGAACCATTTGTTTCTCAGCCTATTTGTTTACAAATCACATCCACAGGGCTGGAGACGTGCTTGCAACTTTTCCAGGGAACTGGGATTCTGTTTCCAGCATGTACATCAGGTGGCTCATAATAGCCTTGTGCTCAGGAGAGAGAGAGAGAGAGAGAGAGAGAGAGAGAGAGAGAGAGAGAGAGAGAGAGCTAAATAAATAATATAAGCAGCAAAAATACCATTTCTAGTTCATCTTCCTGTCATTTTCAATCCCGAGCAATACCAGATCATAAACGATCAGCAATTCTCATGGCTATGTTAACGAATGAGTGGAGAAAAGTTAAGCCTAGTGAGACAAATTTTTGGATAGTCCCCTTCACAGAGATTATCTACAAGAAAGGGATTGTAGGAAAGTTGACACTGTATTTTTGCTATTGCCTTATTTAGAATAAGCAATTCAGGCTTAAATAGCTGTCCTGTGCTCTCTTTCCTGTCTTTCCATACAGGAGCATTAGAATGTTAAGAGAAACAGTCCCCCCCCCCCCCCCCCGCTTAACTAAACCATTAGTTTACCCCATTACTTCCACAAAATGTATGTTGTTGGGCTTATTCATTATACTCCATGAATTGATAGATGTGCCCTTTCCTGTGTTCACAGATTCATTGTTGGCTTTAATGTTGCTGTGTGGAGGGTTTTAATGCTCTCACTGTGTGCTATTCATGTGATTAGTTTTGTCCAGGCTTTGTGTGGTACATAGACCTGCAGAAGCTCCCACTCGAGTGAAGGAGACCATCCATAGGCTCCCATTAGAATCAGATTCAGTTCTCAAGGTGTTAAGATTGAGCCTGAGATGTCTGTACCCTCACTTGACTACACAAGTCCTCTTCAATTTAAAGGGAGATCATGTGACTTGAAGAACTAATGCCATTAATATTATTCATTTGCTTTTATAGTATATAGATTGTTATATTTGATGTAGCTGTAGATTCTCAGGGGGTGATGAGACATAGGTAGACATCTTGTTTTCTTCCCTTCTAGCATGAGGGAAAACTTCAGTGCAGTCTTGGAACCAGGACTTGAATGTGGATAGGTCAACATAGACCACTGTCATGATCACTAAGATTCTTCATGTTATTCCTCAAGCACTTTACCTGTTTTACATTTCTTTTTCATTTGAAAGACTTAATTGAATTGCATTGCCTTTGCAGGTTTGGCTTTTGCTACTCATTACGGTCTCTTGGAGCTGTTGCACATGTTTGTGGGTGACACCTGATACATCATTCTAACTTGGTTTTGGAGGATTTGATGCATTGGTAAAACGTGTTTTGATCACCTCCATCCCTATTCCCATAACTCCATCACCACACCACCCTTGAACTTCACGTACTCCTTTTAAACTTACTGCATCCACCAGTGTTATTCTTATGTGCATAGGTGTATGGCCATCCACTGGGACAAGGACAAACATGAGAGGCTATACTCTGGAAGAAAACTGACCTTCCCCCAGTGTCCTTCAGCTCCCAATGACTCCTTAGTCAGCCATGCCTGGACTCTGGCTCACTAGACCTTGTGCAGGCCCTGTGCATGCAGTAGCCACTGAGTTCACACGTGTGCGCCCACATGTGCCACTGCCCCACCATGTCCAGAAAACACTCTTTTGCTGCAGTCATGCATTGGATGGAACAGTATCTGATGACCGTGCAGCTTTCTGTTGTTTGGACACGTTACTGTTTATGAAATCTCTCCGTGCTGAACACGTAGCTGGCTCGTGGTTTTACACGGTGACTCGTGTACCTATATCTTCTTCTCTGTAGCTTTGGTTGGATGTTTATGTCAAGCTGCTTAACAAACATGCCTGTGGTATATCTCTATCATTCTGGAGGGTATAGGGAAGTTGGAGCACCATTACATGGTGAGCCCTTAGCTCTTCTGTCCTGGATGATATGGGGAAGTACCGTTAGACGGTAAGCCCTTTAGAAAGCCAACTGGCAAAAACTGTAAAGTTGTCGTTCAGATTCGGAAACCCAGTTTGGCAGAGCATATGGGAAGGCAGTTCCAAATTCTGTAACTTCTGGAATTTTGTTGGTGAGAATGACTTAGTCCCCACTTGTGCAGAAGCCTCATTGGAGCTGGGAATGCTCCCCAGAAAGCCGGAGATTGAATAGGATCTGCACCACACTCGTATGGGAAAGGACAAGGTGACTGAGTGCCATCCTTAGCAGTGTTAGCCTAGGTCTTAAAGTCACACAGAAGTCTCTAGACTGAGAAGAGAGGGTAGGAAGAACACAAACACTCCAAGTATTGCTCGCCTTCAAGAACTTAACTAAATGGTAGGGAAGTAAGACTCAAGTCCTAAAGCATTATGGGAAGAGGGCAGACTCACACTTAGGCACCCCTGGATTTGAACCCCTTGCCATTCTTCTTGCAGAAAATTCTATGAGCCGTGATTTGTCCTCTGTGTATGTACATAATTCCTTAGGAAGGCCTGAGACTGTAGGGCTCTAAGTTACCTGATTTCATTTAACCTTAGTTTATTACCTGTAACATTGAAATAGTACCTATAGTTACTTCAAAGAAAGCACAACGCACCTAGCAAGTGACTCGCCATGAGGTAAATAGTTGTATGCAACAAAATGGTCTCATAAGAGATAGGGAGGAATCCACAGGACATAGAGGGAGCCTAACGGTTAGTGGGAATGATGTAGATGTCACTGAAGAGCCTTAGGCCTTAAAGGACAGTCAGAATTGCAGGTGTCAGTGGAAGAATGTAGGGAAGACATTCCTAAGAGTTGACTGGTGAACCAGGAAGAGAAAGAATGCCAATGTATGGGCATGGGCTATAGGCAGACAACACGGCGAGGGTGGGGGTGACTGAGACTCGTGGTGCCCTCAGCATGCTAAGCATCTAGCTTTTAAAATATTTGATTGATATTTTGCAGAAGGAAAGTACAGTAGAAAAACGATTTTCTGCCCGTAAAATAGCTATACCTTGCCATATGTTCAAATAAAGTGTCTCTTAAGTGCTGCGAACACTGCATGACATTTTAACACTTTCAGACTTGGCTCTGATTGTATAGATGCTTTCATTACTCTTAATTGAGTGTGGTTAGTCACATCAATCATGGATGAAGGTGATATTTTTGTGGATAGTGGGACGTGTCCCTTCATCGGGGCATCTTTTCCATGACAGAGTGCATTCGGTTTACCTTTCACCATGTGAGGAAGGCAGAGACCTGAGTTAATTGACACGGTTTCTCACTTGTTGATGGTGCTCAGTTCCCCCTATGGGATACTGCCAAGGCTCTCCTATCACTGGGTGTGAGGAGGAAGGAGGGATTAGAACCTACAGCTAGAAAGGTTAGACTAGGCTCAGGTCCTGGGAACCTTGGGGTCTGATTAGATCATTTCTGGACATTCTTTGTTAAGCAAAGGCAGTTTCAGGATGCCTCAAATAGCTTTTAGGAACATTTGTTTGGAGGTAAAGTTCAGGAAAGAACTGAAGGCTAGGCCTGTGGGATCTTTGCAACTGTAGCTATGAGGTTCTCAGCTTTGGACTGAAGTGAAGATAAAGGGAGACTGAGGGGGTGATGGGAAGACAGGGCTGATGGGCTGGCATCTGAGTCAAGACTATTGGTGTCTCATGGTCCTCCCAAGTATAGCCCTTGCCATAGCCTGTAACATACGGTATGGCTGGCTGCTTTTCAACATCCTGGGAAATAAGACGTGGATTTTTACAAGCAAAGACCTGCTTTTCAATCTAAAGGGCACTAATTCCTTTATCTTCCTTTCTCTCTAAACTATCTCCAAAGCAATTTTTTTTTGGTTGAAAAACTCACAAGAATTGTTTTTCAAAACTTGCTATTTTAAGATCCCTTTGCTGGCAAGAAAATTCATCTGATTGAAGTGCTATAAAATAATAGGTAATGGCTTGAAGCATCTCCAGGCCTCTTTCCCCTTTGAGATTTAGTCAACTTACTTCTCTAATATAGAGTAGAAATTAAACATGCTTGCTAATTCAGAACTTCTGGTACCTTAAGTTGGAAGATATTTCCATTATAATTTTTATGGAAATTTTTCCTGCTTTTTTTCAGAGGTGGGATGCTCCAATAGATTGAATAGCAAAATAAATTGTTAAGTATGCTGTCTTCTACCCATCTATCAACAAGTACAATTTACACAAAAATAACCTATCTTAGGCCTATAAACTTCAGTAGAGCCACTAATTCTGTAGAGTTGTGTGTGTATGTGTACATGTTAAGAAACTTGCAGTAAAACTACCCTTTTCATTTTTTTTTTTTTTTTTTTTTGGTAAAGTCATCTAAGTTAAGTTTTTGTGCCAGGCAGTGGTGGTGCACACGTTTAATCCCAGCACTTGGGAGGCAGAGGCAGATGGATTTCTGAGTTCGAGGCCAGCCTGGTCTACAGAGTGAGTTCCAGGATAGCCAGGACTACACAGAGAAACCCTGTCTTGAAAAACCAAAAAAAAAAAAAAGTTTTTGTGTCTTCTATATATTGTCAAATGGGAACATTATTTTGTGTGTTTCCTTTCATTCAAATTAGAAATACCTTGATATTTTATTAGGTGCATCACCGCTCTCCCTTTTCCAAATATTTTGACACTTCAGTTTTATTGATCCAAGGCGCTTTTCCTAACATGATCACAAACACTTCTCATGAAGTGTTTGTGGATACGTGGACATACTACACACTTCCAGGAGCACGCTTGGGGATGGTTGCACTTATTGACTTTGCTCTAGTTGGTGGTGATGTGCTTGAAAACAAACAGTATCTCTTTAAATAATAATAATAATAATAATAATAATAATAATTAAAAAAAAAAAACCCTTAGTTTTAATTTTCAAGTGGTTCAACAGATCTGCTCCCCAGAAAGAGGATGAATTAAAAGCAGCTCCCACTTGACAAGGAAACAAGCACACATAATTGTGGATTTATTTAGACGGAATGCTAACATTTGGGAAACACTCCCAGAGCCAAGGAGATGGCGCACTTGGCAGCATGCCTGCTGTGCAAGTGCGAGGATCCAAGTTCAATTCCACAGAACTCAATGAAAAGCCAGGCATGGAGGTCCATATCTATAACACCACTGCTGGAGAGAGAATCGGGCTGGTCCTTGAGACTTGTTGGCCAGCCAGCATAGCCAGATCTGTGAGCTGTAGGTAATAAAAGATCTTACCTTAAAATTAAGATGGAGAGACAGAGTAAGTCAATGGACATTGGTCACTGAGCACAGGTTCTCATGCACACACATACACACACACACACACACACACACACTCACTCACACTCACACATACCCACACATACACATACTCTCACACATATACATATGCACGCACACATGCACACACTCATACACATACTCATACACACATATACACACATGCACTCTCACACACACATACACACACACTCTCACACACATGCACTCACACGTACACCCACATACTCATACACACACATACAGACTCACTCACATATGCACAAATGCATTCTCACACACATATGTAGCGGGGAAATTTTGCCCGCAAGTTGGGAGGAGCTAAGGTGGGAGGAGTAAGGAGAGGAAGAGGAGGCATAAGGAGAAGAAGAGGGGAAGGAATAGGAGGAGCAAAGGGAGAGAGATGTAAGAAGATGGAGAACCACACATGTATGGAGAGCAGTCCTGGGTAACAACTTATATCTAGGGTAGGTAGTTAATTGGGAAACATCTCCAATTGTGTGGGCATCTTGTTATTGAGCATTACCAAATGTATAAAGCTATTGGATAATCTTTAACCATTATAGTATCATTTTCTACCAGTTACCGTGTGGATGGCGGAATGGTCTGGGATCAGCCCAGCCTTGTGGAGACAGCATGGAAGATTGGCAGAGCCATCTCCCACGCTGGCATCTCATGGGTGGCAGGGCCGGTGTCTCTGGCCACCTGAGCGAGCAGCCTGAGCCAAGTGGCACATCGTTGCTGCTCGTGGCCTCAGGCCTAGGGTAGTTGGGACCATGGGGGCTTAGTCCCACAAGACAGATTGGGTGCTGCCATTTTAAATATCTCCCACAACACACACACTCACACACATACACACATACACACACATATACACAGACACACTCACACAATACTCATACATACACATATACACACATGCACTCTCTCACACACATACACACACACTCATACACACAAAGGAGAGGAAAACACTTTCACATCGTATGGAAAATATAAATACTTGCACATCTTGAATGTCCCCAGTCAGAACATCTGATTTAAATCTGTCCCTTCTTCCAGTGCCAGGAATGTACTTCAGAGTCACATGAAATAAGCCCTCTTTCACCCAGACCTGGAACTACCCAGGGCCTCTTCTCTGAAGCATCGAGGCCTTGCAGAAACAAGTGTGTGCATGAGAGAGAAGCAAGAAGGTGTGAGCCTTAGAAGAAAGAAAGCAGTAGCTGTCGTCACTCAGTCATAGTTGAAAAGTTTCTCTCAGTACAAACCTTAGCTTTATGTATCACCCAGCTTCTTGTTCAAGTGGTGGTGCATCCAGCTTGGAATATATCACATAGTACAGTTCGAAGAGACCTGCTGTCCTGGAGCTTAAGTTGACGATATCTTGTGATTTCACGCATCTGCTTGGGTTTTTGTGAGTCTTGGGAAGTACTGGGTGTCAACTCTCTTTGGGCTGGGATTTTTATCTTTCCACTCACTTCCTTATCTTTGAGTCATGGAATAGTTCTGACACAGTAGGTGCTCATTAGATATTGACTGAATAAAGTTGTGCCTATATTATGAAGAATACTGTACTTGACTTGGGAAGAACTGCTTAGTGAAGTGATATTTCCAGTATACTGTTACAGGGATAGAGAGGTGGCTCGGTGGTTAACAATGTGTACTGCTCTGCCAGGCGACCTGAGTTCAGTTCCCAGCACCCACTTCAGGTGACTCACAACTGCCTTTAATGACAGTTGCAGGGAGTGCTGATGTCTCTGGCCTCTAAGGGCACCTGCACTTGTGCACATGCCTCCTTCACACACACACACACACACACACACACACACACACACACACAATTAATTAATAAAAAAACGTCAAAATCTTTAAAATTCTCTCATTATAAGCACATGCCGCAGTTAAATAAGACAGAGCTGATCTCAGGATCTTTAAGCATCAGTGATTAATTGAGGACCAGGAAAATAAATAAGGAATAAGCTCTTGCTAGTGAGAATAAGAGGCCCAGGACAAAGGCTGCAAGAACGCCATGTGTGCTGAACTGTGTGCAGAGTCAAGAAAGTGGGTCAGGAGCAGAGCGGGCTGCACAGGGAGGGCTGAGAGAAGGCTCCTTCTGTGGAGAAGCCAGACACTTGCCTCAGCTGGAGGCCTGTGGGATCCTGGGGCTTGCTGCTTCTAAATGTGACTCCTCGGTGGCTTTCTGGCTATTTTCATTTAGTAACCCAAACTTCTAGTGACCAAAATTGATACAGCCGACACCAGCTGTCTTGCCTTCGTTTCGGCTGTTGTCGTCCGACCTCGGGACACGATGCAGATGCTGTATGTTGCGTATCTGTCACGGCATTGTGTTAAGAGCTCCAACTTGAAGCTAATGTTAAGTCACTGCCTGAAAGGTGTTAGCATTTAGGAAATAAGGAGTCCTTTAGAGATTTAAAGCATCGGAGGGTGGGGAGTCAGTCAAGAAAATGTCATGCTGCCATGAGGACCTAGGCATCCATATAACGAGTCAGACATGGTGGCTTGTGTCTGTAATTCCAGCACTGGGAGAGACGGACAAGACTATCTTAGAGGTTCCCTGGCTAGCTAGGGTAGCTGAATTGGTGACCTCCAAGTCCAGTGAGAGACCGTGTCTCAAAAAAGAAAATGGAGAGTATTGAACAAGACACTTGATTTTGACCTCTGCTCTCCACGTGTACATGTATGCATACACACACAATCGGGAACACATGCACGCGCGCACACAAACACACACACACACACACACAACAAAACAAACAAAAAAGGAACTCAATATTAAGTCAGATATGCATACCGTAATTTATGGACAATTTCACGGTCCCTTTCCTGTCATATTAATTTGTAAAGAGATTTTTCTGTGGGCAAATATACTGGAAGATTTACATCTTGTGGAGGAAGACAGAGTCGGCCTGGCAGAAATGTTTGCTTTATCAAGGGAGTGCAGTGGGGTGCTAGGTTTAATGATTGTGGCCGGGGTGGGGGAAGGGAGGCTGTTTATCGATAGAACTTCATCTCTTTTGTTTCCCCCATCTCATAAATTGTATTTGTTTATGGGAGGAAGGCACATGGGGATTATCCAGAAGATGAACTGTGTATACTCACATCTGAAAATCAATATGCAGGCCGCCTTTGAACTTGTGAGAAACAAAAGACTAAGATCTGTCGTCTGTATTGTCTTCGCTCACCAGCTCTTTCGCTTCGCCCCCTGCTCAGTGCTGTTGGCACGGGGTAAAATGGGTTCCCAATAAACCTCCTTCATCTGGTGAGAAAAAAAAAAAAAGTTCAGTCAGAAAATGTTTGGTTCACATGTGGCAACCTTGTGGGAAAGGACATCCACCTGTAAACGGCCTGCAAAAACATTTTTAAAATATTCTAACTCTGAGTCTGCCCTGGGTAAATATCACAAATATTAACCCTAGACACTTGGAATCTCTTTTCCCTGCAGTATAAATTGACTTAACACCACCTCACAATGCCATTTCTTACCGATGAAAAATTCTCCCTGACAGTAAGGCCAAGTGAATGACTGTGAGTTACTGGATTAAGGTGACCTCGGGGGCTGCCTTTAAAAAGGCAGGTGGCTTTAGACCAGGGCAGTGGTTTCAGGGGGGATGAAAGACCCTTGGCTTCTCCTGGATATTGGGGCAGGCGTCAGAAGGTCAGGACTGGGATGCTGAGAGACTGCTACCTTGCTTCCCTGACTCTCACTTAGCAGTGATGAAAGCATGTGACCAGCTGGTTGGTCCCTGGCTGCCTGATTTGATGGCTTTATAATAGCGCTGGATCATATACCCCATTCAGTTCCAAACAGCTCAATTTGAAACAGGCAAGAAGGGGCCAGGGTGATGGTTCCCTTGGTTTTAGCTTGCCATACAAGCACCATGAGGACCTCTCCATCCTTGTAAAAAGCCAGGTGTAGTGGCACAATGGCACAGAAGGGTCCTTGGGTCTCAATTGACAGCCACCCCAGGTCCCCATGAGAGACTCTGTCTCACAAAACAGGGTGGGTTACTACTGAGGGACCATGTATTATTCCTTGACTTTTCCATGTGCACGTGCTCGTGCACACATGTAAGCACACACACGTACACGTGCAAAATGGCCGAGAAGTCAAAAGACACAGCTCCAGAAACTCATGTTTCCAGTGGCCATTTCTTCCTTCTAGATATCTGATGTGGCCTTCCCTGAAATAATGACATAAGCTAACAGTTCCTAGTCTCATTTTGCTGTGTGTTTCAAACCCCTTATTATTTCAGCTACTAGGAACTGGCATTAGCTGAGTACCAGGAAGCAACAGCCGTAATGACCGTGATTTCTAAGAAGGACGGGCCCGTTTTGTTTCCACTTAGGTTTTCTGTTCTTTAATGAGTACAGATTATTTTCTTCAAATTGATGGTAGAATTTTAGCTGCAGCCAGCTCTTCTCACTATTAATCCCATGTCGTCTTCTTACTCCTAGTCCTTCCATGTCTTACCTTTCTCTGTGTGCAAATCAGTGCCCATGGAAACTTATGAACAAGGATGCTTCAGCAAAATGCAGACAAGGGTCCTTTTGTGTTTTCTTCATATATTGCTCCAACCCTGTACAACACAGGACAACACTCTGTGTCACAATATCTGTGACTTCACAGATACCTTTTCGAAGCTATCCCTTGCCTCTCTCCCAGTTGTGTCAGCTTCCCCTTACTGTGACAAAACACCTGAGGCAATTACCAATAAAAGAAGAAAGGTTTGAATCAACAGTTTCAAAGGATTCAATCCATGATCAAGCCCCACTGACTTTGGGCCTATGACAAAGCAGCATGCCATGTTGGAGAAAATATGTTAAAAGAAAATGTCTTACCTTGAGGTCACTAGAAAGTGAAAGAGAGACCGTAGGAAGGGTCAGTGTCCCAGGGACCTTCAAGGACAGTCCTCTAATGCCTTAACTTTGTTGTTGTTGTTTTTAAACAAATGTCCTACTACCTCTGGAGCCTTCAACATGAGCCTCTGTGGCAGGAGTTGGGGGATTCAATCATCTATTTTATCACCTTCATCAAGGGTTCAATTTCTCAGGGGTAACTAAGTTGATATTCTCTTGTGTATGGGTCTCTTGAGAAGATTAGATATGTTAATATATGCAGGTTTATCAGCTTAGTGCCTTGCTAAGGGCAGGGTCCATGGGAGTGGCTACTAAGGTTTCCTGTTATTATTATTTTTTGTTTTGTTATTTTAATTTGGCAGAATATCAGATTCTGACACTAGGTTAGCAATTGTTTGACCTTTTGCGGTTAACAGAAGTACCCTAGTTGAGTGAGATAACATCCCAACAGCCCTTTTCCTGTTCTACCACAGACGTCTTGAAATGTCCCTAGGTGACTTCTTGTTTACTCATGCAGCCAGAAGAGGGATCTGTTGCAAGGCTCTCCTCTGTCCCCTCCACTCATGGCACCTTAGAATTAGTGCCAAGGTAGAAGAATATTTTTTCAGCATCTCATTTGTTCTATTAAAAAGAGTCAGCATATTCCATAAAGTCCACTTCGACCTAGAAAACCTTTGCACGGACATTCTGTGGGAACCTTTAAGCAAAGGATGAACGCCCACAGCCTAAAACTGAAGATCAGGGGCACCTGATGTCTTTACCCCCCTGGTTCTTTAAGACTGGCCACTGTTTCCCACAAGCTGTCTTGAGGTTGAGTTATGCCACAGGGCGATGTCTTGTCATTGCTGGGAGACTGTTCGAGTGACTGGCAAAGCCCATGCTCCTTCCCATTTGCAGAGCTTAAAAGCAAATAAACTTGAAATAGCGTTTACTTCAGCCTGACTTCCGTGCAGGTCCCTCTTCTTCTTCAGACCCATGAAATAGGAGCCCATCTCCCTACAAACGTTTGTGATACTCATTACCGAGGCTCAGCTCCAGGATGGATGTCTTTCCGCTTTTCTTTCTCCTCCTCTCGGGAGGCTGAAGGGAGGGCGGAAATCAGCTCTCCCAGGGCACTTGTTCTGCATGTCTCCAGTTAGAGAAGGTTGTTGTCTAACAACCTCATTTGTTGTCTGTTGTTATTTGAAAGAGCAATCCCCTTCTCCTGACACCCATCCCTAGGCTGTTGGGTAGTGTATTTTCTGTAAACAGAGCAAGGCTCCAGGAGCTGGCTCTGGGCTGGCTCTAGCTCCTGCAGTCCGGTGTGTCTGCTAAGCATGATTTCATTTCTTCTTTCTTACAGTTTACTTTTAAAACCTCGGTTCTTCTGAGTTGATTTTTTTCCCTCTCCTCTGAGTGTTTTCTAGGTTCAGGAAGATTTTATGCACATTGTTTGTCAAGTTCTCAATCATGTTTCTGTCAAAGATGATTGGGAATCCTGGGGGTATTAACCTGTTTTTCTGTGTGTAGCTACTCTCTCTCTCTCTCTCTCTCTCTCTCTCTCTCTCTCTCTCTCTCTGTGTGTGTGTGTGTGTGTGTGTGTATGCATGTGTAACTTTACCAAGCCTCCCTTCAGTTGTCTTTGAGATTAAGCAGGAAAACAACAAGGGTCCCCATGTTGTGAGGTGCCTCTGGGCTCTGCAGGGAAGCACCTCCACTTACACCCTCCTTTTCCATGTAGTCCTTTGGACAGGCTCTTTGGTCCCCGTAGTCATTTGTTTTACTTCACAAGACATTCTAAACTCTTAAAGGACCTAAAACAATTCTGTTCTGTTTGCTGATTCTCACTCAGTAGGTGGAAAGACAGCTGGAGCTTTGGAATAGCGCCATGGGGAAGGTGGGACTTACATCTTTGTTGTCACTTTTATCACAAACACACATACATACACACACACATACATATACACACAGACTCACACACACATACATACACACAGACACACATACACACACATACATACACACAGACACACATATACATACACACACACACAGACACACAGACTCACACACATACATACACACAGAAACACATATACACAGACATACAGACACAGAAACATACACACACATACATACATACATACATACATACACACACATACATACATACACACATAGGTGAACACACACAGACACATGCACACAGATACACACATACGGACATACACACGGACAGAGAAGGTCAGTGGGAAGACCTATTCCTTAAGCCAGTGGAAATCCTTATCATTAGAAAATACAGGGCAGTGGTTGGAGCCCAGCCCTCTTCCCATGCAGAAAGTGTAGCATGGAGTTTAGGGCGCAGCTGGTGGGGGTCCCTGCTGGCTGCTCTCACTGCTGCATGCTCTGAGCTGCCTGTGCCTGCTCCTCTGCAGCCCCCATTGTCTCCTCTGCCTCATGGTGTCCTTTGTCTGCGGTGGGTGACTTGTGTCACAGGCACTCCTGGAGACAGCCTCCCTCAGCCTCTGTGAATCCCATTTTCTTTCTTTCTTTCTCTCTCTTCCAGCTCCCCCTCCACACCTCCCACCCTTTCCCTCTCTGAGTGGTTTGTGATTCAAGGAATCTGTAAGATCATTTGGCTAAGGAAATACTCAAAAGGTTGGCTTTTAATGAGCTTCCAAGAAGTAAAATAAACCTGACAGGGATGCCTTTAACATCCTTTGTGGATCCAGGAGGTGGGTCCATGAGGTAGCATTTCTAGTTCTAAACACGGGATGTTGAGGAGGCATGTGTGCGAGGGGTCATGTTGGGGAGGTGAAACTGGCCCTCCAAAAGTGTAGTAATAAGTGAAGATACTGTTGTTACAGACCACCCAACCCCATATTCTAGTGTGCTGAGAAAAACACCATTGTCCCCTGCTTCTGTGCCTTTATTCCTAAGGGTAAAAATGTGACCACAAACATCTTGTGAATTTAAATGGCCATGCCTGGTGAGTTCCTGGAGGCTACTGAAATAAACACTCAGATCCACATTCTGTTTTGTGCAGAGAGAAGTGTTAATGGTCTGGTGGGGCTTCCTCTGTACAGCCCGTTTCCAGCCTCACTCTCTTCCATTACCTGGTGCGTACAATGCTTTTTAAGTGGTTCTCTTGCCTGCTTTGAGGAGGGGGCAGGGAAGGGTGGGATTGATAAGGCTCTTAAAGCCATTTTTTATTTTATTCGGAAACCATCCTTGGGGGAACTCAAAGAGCTTCCCAAATAGAAATGGTATCTCTGGGCAAGCTTTTACCTAGAAGCCCAGTCCCACAGTGTCGTGAGTTTGGAAACTGAGTCTGAAGAGTGTTGTGTAGGCCTGGGACACGGTGACAGTGGTGGTCCAAGTCAGGATTTGAATCTGAACATGTTACTACTGCAGTCTCCTTCTGTAGATGTCGATGACAAAATGTTACTAACCCACCTTAAAACGGGTAATGCTGAATCACAGGGAAAGGGAATTGCCAGCCAACCTTCTGTGACAGTGGCACTGGACAAGGTCTTTCTCTGGCTACTAGCTCCTTGGCTGGATTCAGGGTGCCATAGTTTTTGATTCTGCTTCCCCTTAATACCATTTGCTTCTTTCTTTTAAAAAGTGATTTCTTAGACTTAATTTTTTTTTTAATTTGTGATCATTTTGTCTGCGTATCTGTATGTGCACCGTGTGCACACACCTGATACCTGAGGAGGCCAGAAGAGGGTTAGAATTCCCCTGAAATCGGAGTTATGGGTGATTGTGAGCCACAGTATGGGTGCTGGGAGTCAAACCCAGGTCCTCTGCAAGAGCAACAAGTGCTCTAACCATTGACCCATCTCTCCAGCCCCTTGGTTCATTCTCCTTATGTTAAAGACATGTCCTGTAATTCTGTCTTTAACTATTTTTCCTTGCTATATCTGGAACTCTGTCCACGGTTCCTTCCAGGATTTTCTGTAAGTTAATCCATCAGTGTCCCCAAAGAAGCAACGCCAGTATCATTTCTAAATGTCCTCAGCCTAAGGTGGCACAACACAGGCCGAGTAGGCCTGGGTACGGCAGGGCAAGCTTGAGTACTGTTACCAGCCCATGAGTCTTATTAAACCTCTGTGCCATGTTCTTCAAACTCTAGAGGAATTTTGAGGAGAAATCGATAAACTGAAGTTTCGATCCAATCAGAATTTGTCTCTGCCCTTCGAACTTGCAGCCCTTGCAGGAGTCAGTCCCATGAGCTCTGCTAGTGATGGCTCAGGGGACCAGAGCAGCTGAGAAAGGAGCCCCGGGAAGCCTGTGGTAAAAGGGTTGCTCTATCATTGGGAAATGAATTTTAATACACACAAATTTCTCTTCTGCCAAGTTAGCTTAAGTACGTTGAGTGAAGAAGTCAAATGATACCTGTGGTTGTGTCGTGTGGCTTTTCTGTGGTGTGTGAGTGTTGTGATGTGCTTCCCCAGAGTGTAGGGCTCCTTAAGGGCCATGTGTCAATGACACAGTGTCAACCAGCCAGCCAGCCACCACTTCATAATTGATGACATTCAGTCCTGGCTCTCCCATTTGAAATCTAGTTTTTAGAGCATATAGTCTAGTGGACTTTAAAGTCATTATTTTTCTGAGTATTTACAAGCACATCATGAAAAAAAAAATGATAAGAAGTTAACTGATCTCTTTCCCGATGTGACTTATTAAAAATCATGATTCATGTTTTTTTGCCTCTGTGTCTATGCAAGTTTCTCACCTTAGACCTCAACCGACATACATTTCACCTTTATGTCTGCTCCAGATGTAACTGAACGTTAAACAGAGCAGACGCCAAGTAGACAACAAATGAGAATAGGCTGCACACAGGAAGCCAGGTATTTCATAGTCTCACTGCTTCCTGGGTTCTGAATAAGAAGTCATAGAATCAGAGAGTGGAATGAGGTGGCTGAGGGCTGGGATTGCAGAGGGCAGAGCTCGAAGCGTGTGTGTGTATGTGTGTGTGTGTGTGTGTGTGTGTGTGTGTGTGTGTGTGTAAGTCAAAGGACAACTTTGAGGAATTTGTTCTCTGTCCACTGCAGGATCTGGAGATATCTTAGGACATCAGATTTGTATACTAAGCCCTTGTACTCACTAAGCCCTTTCATTGGACCTGATAATAGACATTTAAGTGTTCTTTACAAGTACACACACATACACATGCACACACACACTGAATATGAGCTAGAATGTTGGTTCATGCTTCCAGTGCAGAGGACACAGAGACCATCCAGACAGCCAGTCTAACCTAATCTGTGAGCTTCAGGCCAATGGGAGACCTTGTCTTAAATGGAGTGGATAGTGTTTCTAAGGATGACATCCATGCTTATCCTTGAGCCTACACACACATACACACATGAATGATAATCACATGAAATAATGCATGTATTACTCTGCTGTGTGTAGCCGTCACAGAATGTGTACCTGTGTTTTGGTTCACTCTAAAGTCTATTAAATTTTTATCAGTTAAAAAGAAATAAACCTGGTGCGATTTTGTCAAACTCTAATCCAAGCTCTCAGGAAGCTGAGATAGAAAGACCTTAAACTTGGGGCCAGCCAGGGGCTGCACAGTGAAGACCTGTCTCCAAAACTAAAGAATAAATAAATAAATTTAATTTTTGAAAAATTCAAAGGAAAAGTAATGGTGTTCATTTGAATGACAGTCATCTTTATGTGTTACTTTGAAAAGGACTTGGTAGTTCAGGTGTGGATCTTATTTGGTTGTGTGGTGTTTTTTGCTTGTTTGGTCGTGTTTTGTTAGTTTTAAGGAAAAAGAAAAAAAGCTCATGTCATAGATGAGCACTGTCCATTGGGCAGAGGATGTGATTAAATAGTGATAATTCTTGGTGAAGCACATATAAATCTCACTAACCTATAGGATGTAAGAAAGGGCTTGGTGTAGTGTGCAGGGTCATCTGAATAGTCTGAGGACACTATGGGGTTACTTAATATGTCAAGCAACATATCGACAAACCATTGAGAGAAGTGGGTATGTGTGTGCAAACAGGTGAAAGTGTGATCCACCCTTTGCCTTTTGTTGTTGTTGGTCTGTCTGTCTGTCTGTCTGTCTGTCTGTCTGTCTGTATGTCTGTCTGTATGTCTGTATGTATGTCTATTATGTAGCCTTGGCTGTCCTGGAACTCACTATGTGGACCCATGTGGCCTTGAACTCAGAGATTCACCTGCCTCTGCTTCCCTAGTGCTGGGACTAAAGGCACAGGCCACCATGACTGGCTAGCCTGTGAGTTTTGATCATTACTTAGTATGTAAGGGTCTGGGTGCCTAGGGAAGCCAGAAAAAGAGCATCAAATACCCTGGAGCTATAGTCACAGGTGACTGTGAACAGTCTGATATGGGAGCTGCAAACTCTGGTCCTTTCCAAAGCAGCAAATGCTCTTAAACACTGAGCCATCTCTTGGCCTCCAGGTTGCCTGTGATTTTGACCCACTTCTTAAGTAAAGCGATGATCAGAGACAATGGACACTGTTCCTTGGACACCACCTCATGTTGACTCAAGCAACGTTGACTTTTTCTGCGCTCCTACCTGACTTGGAGAGTTCTTGAGGGTGTCTCTCAAGTGGTTCCTTTGGCTGGAGTTACAATGTATGCTGTCCTCAGCCTTCAGTGAGTCCCACAGTTATTAGGATACATGGACCCACAGGCCCCTAAGATAACAATTTGGAACTCTCCAACTGCTTTCCTCATAGGGAAGAAGATCTGCCATGGTCACAACTGATGGTTAAAACACAACCGCTCGTGGTATGTTGCAAACTTACACACAGATGTTCCATTTTGGGCCGGAACAACAAAATCAATCTGGGTTTTGTCAGTCTATCTGCAATCTTGCTCTTTGATCATGCTTGCATTGAACTTAACAAAAAAAAAAAAAAAAAAGGCTAAATCTTTTCTTAACCCTTCCTTTCTCCACGGAGGATGCTACACAGCTGGAGTATTGAGTCAACCTCTGCCCTCTTCCACACGGCATTCTCCTGCTCTAGAGAGGAAATTCTCAGGCAGGAGTGGGATCAGGGATAAAGGTTTGGGTAACAGCTCCTATGGCTTGGTTTCAATATCAGCAGAGGGATCTGGGGACGTAGTGATTAAAGGGCCAGCATTCAGGGCCATTTTCCTGGTTGTTGTACCAATTTGTTACATGATCTCAGGCAAATAGGTTTATGTTCCTTTAAGGGGCCGGTATTGATTTTTGCTTTACCAGCCAGGGTGGGTTTCAGTTGATGTAGGCAAGGCTCTTTATATCCCAGGGTTGACTGTTGCCACGGTGCTACCTTGTTTTTAGCCAGGAATTGGGAGAATAGAGGCTGTGGATCTACTACCGCTTTGCTGCTTTATGTCTTCATCTCAAACCTATAGTGATAAAGAACCATTGGGAGCACCGAGTCTTGACGGAGGTAAATGGAGGTGACTGTGACAGGTGGGATTGTGATCAAAAGGCCTTGCTCTTTAACGTTGGCTGTGTCTCTGTCAGATGCTTGTCTGAGATAACCTGGAAAACCTACCGTGACATGGAAAAGGAAGATGGTGGCAAAAAGTAACATGTGATTGGCTGTTTTGAGAGACGTTTTAGTGTGTGTGTGTCTGTGTGTGTGTGTGTGTGTGTGTCTGTGTGACATTGAGCTACCATCCCTCATCTCCGTTTGTTTAAAAGGGGAGGGTTTCCTAACAGTGGCTAGAGAAAAAACTTGGTTGACAAAGAGCTTGCTACACAAGCACGAAGCACCGATCTTCGGCCCCCACGTAAAAGCTGGGCACAGTGCCTCAGGATTGGAATCTCAGCACAGGAATGAAGTGATAGGCCAGGCTAGCCTACTTAGCTCTAGGATCAGTGAAAGAGCCTGACTGAAAACATTAAGACAAAGAGCGATTGAGGAAGACAGTTGACGTGGACCTCTGGCCTTCACAGGCACATGCATGGGTGAGTGCATCAGCGCACACACATGCACACACATGCTCACGCACACTCCCCTCCATGACCCCCCTACATATACACATAATGCTTTTTACATATCTATATGGATTCTGGTATAAAT